>NC_090248.1:29417371-29442371 GCF_037325665.1 Littorina saxatilis
CCACGCCCTCCGAAAAAAAGTGACCATGAAATCTTCTGTTCTTTCAGTATCTCCACGTAGGAAGCTACAGTGGAGGGGCGCTGACCCTCAGCATGGACAGAGTGCGGATGCTGACCAAGGATGGACAGGTTACCTCGTCCCTGCAGACCTCCGTGTGTTCCGGCAACTGCGCGGAGTGTGCCGACAACGGCATGATCCCCATGGCCCACATCAACGGCTCAGCCTACATCATCGGCATCTTCTCCATGCACGAGCGAAACGCCAACCAACCGTTTAAGGTAAGCGGCGTACAGGGCTGCTTGTTTTATGGATAACTTTTTATTTTTATTTTTATTTTTTTAAATAAATCTACACAACAAAATGACTATGGGTGAGATAAACAAAGTTGAAAAACAAAAACATTGTGTACTCACCAATACGAGGTCCCAAAGAAGCCTCCATGGGTGAATATTTGGCTTAGTTTGTGTGTGTGTGTGTGTGTGTGTGTGTGTGTGTGTGTGTGTGTGTGTGTGTGTGTGTGTGTGTGTGTGTGTGTGTGTGTGCGCTGTTCTTGTATTGGTGAGTACAGATTCCTTTTGTTTTTCTGCATTTTTTCCATTATTTTATTGTTCAAGATTTTCAAATTACTATGCCACATACATGTATCTAAATCATGGGGGCACAACAAGCTATTCTTATCAGTGTGCTTTTAGGAACCGTACAAAGGTGGTTCTTATTCTGTTTCTATGGAATAATATAAGTACCTTTGAGTTTTGACTTGACATCAAAGGGTAAGGCGTCATCTTATGCATTGTCTTTTATCAAAGACGTTCGAGTTCTTCACACGGATCATGTGCCTGATATTGTTAATTCTTCAGTACAAATCTTCTGTTTCTTCTGCAACTGCAACGAACACTCGTCTTTTGCAGGAGTTTTATTTTTTATGAGTATGACGTTTTTGCCCAGCCATTAAGACAGTCATACCCTGTTTTGGGGTGATGCATGCTGAGTATTTTCCTGTTTCTGCAACCCTTTTTTTCATGTGCGTTATGTACTTGGCCTTGTGCCTGTGCGTACACACGAAGAGGAACAAGGCACTAGCAGGTCTGCACATCGGTTGACCAAGGAGAACAGGAAAATCTCCACCCTTATCTTCAGTGAACCATCCACATGCAGGACCGACGTTTTAACCACTAAGCCATTGCACCCGTACAGTACAAAACAAATTAATTTCGAACACATTTTGGTTTGTAGCTCACCTAGTTTAACCACTTGTCTTTATGTTTTATCCCCAGTGTGGTGATTTCCGAAACGTGTCCAACGATGCCATAGTGTTGGAGGCGTTCTTGGAAACCGTTGAACAGATGAGAAGGAAGACTGGAATAGACTTTGGCGCTGTTGCTTTTGACGACTGCTACAGCTCCCTTCACATCACAAGCGTTCTCTCCGACTTCCAATCAGGCCTTGTACCCTTTGATAAGGTATGTTGAGAAAAACACTCTGGTTTATGTTCGTTAGTTTTAGAGTGCCTTGGAAAATCAGGAACATATAAGCTTGGGATGACCATCCTTTCTTGAGGACAAAAGTTGTTTGTTCAGTTCAGTGCTTTTTTTCTGGCCTCGACTCGAATTAACCCTGTAGAAGTGACACCACCCCTGTTTACCTCCCTACTGTAGTTAGGATACCTTGTGTTCTGTAGGGCTTGCCATTAGTTTCCAGTGTTTAAAGGAAACAGCCTGATGGATTTTGCATGCTTCCGGATACATCCCCAATTAAAAAAATAATAAATAGTAATAAAATATTCTGTGTTTTGAATTCTGTTTTTTTTCTCTCAATTTCAGGGTCTGTTCGACGTGTGTGTGCCACAAGACAAAGTGGTAGGGGTGGTGGGGTGTCTCTCCAGTGACGCCACTCTGTCTGTGGCCAGTTTCTTCACTCCGCAGCGTATTCCCACCATCTCCTACGCTTCATCCTCCCCTGATCTGGACGATACCATTAATTATCCCTACTTTCTCCGTACTGTGCCCAGCGACGAGGAACAGGCCATTGCGATGACCGAGGTAAGATTGGAAGTTTATTTCTAATTCTTGTTTCTGGGAACAATAAGGTATTATGGGACATGACATTGAAGTGCAAATGGCACTAGTGAAATAGCTTATCGAATTGTGTAAGAGTGGTTGTGGAGGGGTAAGGAGTGGTAGATCAATGGAAGAAGAATGTGATTTTTTTTTCAACGTAGAACTTTTAGTATTGCTTATTTGATGCTTTTTATTAGCTGACAATTTTTGTTCTCTCTTTTTAATAACTGTTCACTCATGACTCAATTCATGACGCCTCTTGCAGATGGTGTAAATAAAACTGTATGAGTAGGTACAGATGCGATGTTTCCATGGGTACTCAAGCATACACGTACACGCTTACATTCGTGAATCCTTTTACATATTGTGAAATCAGAAATGTTTGGATTTGTTAACAGTTGATCCAAGTAATGGGCTGGGAATATGTGGGACTTCTCTACGTGTCCAACAATTACGGTACCAAAGGAGCCAGGGCATTCCAGCGCGCGGCTTATGACAGAGGCGTCTGTGTTGCCAGTCCTGTGGCCATCTCGGTCAACCCTACCAACGTGGACGAAAAGCATCTGTATGACGCATTTGTGGCTCTCATGCAACAAAATGTTAAGGTAGGCTCTGGACATCTGGACATTTATCTCAGTAGAGGCCAGGACTTATGCTTTAGCGTGTATGGTTTGATGTGTCTTGTTGATTGTTGAACTTCCGTATGTTTCAGCGTGAATGAGTATAATGTTTGTTTTTTTTTACCTCAACCTTAAGGCAAATTTCTGGGTTCAATGGGTAATGAAATATGCTGTAGTCTGCGTGAAATACATGTATCAGCTACGTAAACTCCCTGTGAAAGTAGACACAAGGGAATATGGGAGAAAATGAAATTGTCATCGTTCGAGCCAGAATCCTGTTTTTTTGTCTGCTAGAGATAGTAAACAGAACTGTTTTCAAAAGAAGGACTGTGCCTTTGAACGACCCCCCCGCGGGTTAGGGGGTGTCCCATATTGGGACGAGAAAGAATTTACCCGATGCTCCCCAGCATGTCGTAAGAGGCGACTAACGGATTCTGTTTCTCCTTTTACCCTTGTTAAGTGTTTCTTGTATAGAATATAGTCAATGTTTGTATAGATTTTAGTCAAGCAGTATGTAAGAAATGTTAAGTCCTTTGTACTGGAAACTTGCATTCTCCCAGTAAGGTAATACATTGTACTACGTTGCAAGCCCCTGGAGCAAATTTTTGATTAGTGCTGTTGTGAACAAGAAACAATTGACAAGTGGCTCTATTCCATCTCCCCCCTTCCCCCGTCGCGATATAACCTTCGTGGTTGAAAACGACGTTAAACACCAAATAAAGAAAGAAAGATGGAACGTTCCAATAACTGACATTTCTTGTTGTATGATTCCCCATTTTGGAACATTAGAAGTCAACCGGTTTCGAAATATTTATACAATCAGGCTTTTAATTTTAATCAATGACTTTAATTAAATCGACCCTTTCTCAGGTCGTGGTGTTCTTCGGCATCGACACGCGGATGGCGGACTTCCTGCGTCTGATCGAGTCCAGGGAAGAGCAGGGGAACATCGTCTTCATCGCCAGTGAAGAGTGGGGCACCAAGACAGACGTGCTGGCTGCTGGTAAGAAGGCAGCCAGAGGGTCCATCACTTTTAAGGTACATTTGACCTGTTATGAATTTTAAAATTGTTATTTTAGTACTTTATTATGCATTTGCATCACTCTCTTTCTTTCTCTTCCTCTCTCTCTCTCTCTACCTCTCTCTCTAGTTTGTCTTCTCTTCTCTCTGTCACACTGTCTCTGTCTTTGTCATTGCCTGTCTTTCTCTCTCCCCCTCTCTCTCTCTCTTTCTCTCTCTCTCTCTCTCTCTTTCTCTCTCTCTCTTTCTCTCTCTCTCTCTTTCTCTCTCTCTCTTTTTCTCTCTCTCTTTCTCTCTCAGTCTCTCTCTCTCTCTCTCTCTCTCTCTCTCTCTCTCTCTCTCTCTCTCTCTTATTTTCTATTCTCTCTGTCACGTTGTGTCTGTCTTTGTCTCTGCGTGTCTTTCTCTCTTTCTGTCTGTCTGTCTTTCTTTGTCTCTCTCCTCCTCTTCCTCTTATCGCTCCCTCCTCTCTCTCTATTCCTCTAGCTCTCTCTGTCTGTCTGTCTCTCTCTCTGTCTTTGTCTTAGTCTCTCACTGCCTCTCCCTCTTTCTGCCTTTCTCTCTGTCTGTCTGTTTCTCCCTCTTTCTGTATTTTTTTCTGTCTGACTGTCAGTCTGTCTGTCTCTCTTTCTTTTTCTGTATTTGTCTCTGTCTGTCTCACCCTCTTTCTGTCATTCTCTTTCTGTCATTCTCTCTCTCTCTCTCTCTCTCTCTCTCTCTCTCTCTCTCTCTCTCTCTCTCTCTCTCTCTCTCTCTCTCTCTCTCTCTCCAGTTGGTCGCTATCAGAGTGGGTTCGATCCCCACGTTCGGCGAGAGATTTATTTCTCGGAGTCAACTTTGTGCAGACTCTCTTCGGTGTCCGAACACCCCCGTGTGCACACATGCGCTCGAAAAAGATCCCACGTTCACAGCGAAAGTCTCAGGGCTTGGAAAACACGAAGACACGCATGCATCATCTCTCGTCTCCGATTATCATGATCGTCTTTCGATACTTTGACGAGACAAACCCAATGCTGGTGTGTCGAAGAAGACAGCCACAGCGGGCTTGTTCGAATCAAAGTATCACACCATATCTTCAACGTATTACCAATACCTGTCCCAATATAGACCAGTTGGTCTAAGAGGACGTTAAACCCTAATAGTCAGTCAGTCTCTCTCTCTCTCTCTCTCTCTCTCTCTCTCTCTCTCTCTCTCTCTCTCTCTCTCTCTCTCCCTCCCTCGTCCCCCTCCTCTCTCATCCCTTCCCAACTCTCCCTTTCTCTTCTTTTATCTCTGTTCTCCTTGTCTTCTGTTTTTATAAAAACAATTGAGAGAAAAAAAACACGTTTGAACTATTCTTTTGACGTCTTTGTCCTCTAGGTGGACAACACCAACGTAGACGAAGACACACTTGAAGCGTTGCACAACCGCCTGCGGAATCAAAAACCCAGCAACCAAAACGTGAACCCCTGGTTCTCCGAATTCTGGCAGCACATCTTTGATTGCAACATCCCCGGAGGTTTCAACAACATCTTTCAAGCAAACTGTGATGCGAACCAGAGACTGTCAGTATCTCAGGTAAATACAGTGGACTCTCCCTTTAATGATCCTGCTTTTGTACATGTCCAGAGATTAAAATAAATTATGTGCCTGTTTATTACTATTATACAGTATAGAAGTTTCTTGCAATTTGCTTGTTCTCCGGGTGCACGGCAGTTACGTAGCTCAGCCTTTAAGCGTTTTTTTCTTCAGTTATTGCTTCAATATAGCAAAACAATGTGGATGCTAACCTGCTTTTAATGTTTTTCATTCACACTGTTTCTTGTTTTATAAAAATCATTTCTTATGCCTTTGATCCTCGTAATTTTGATATCGAGAAGTCAAGACATTAATGAGGTAACTTCTCCTTGTTCTTTTGAATGTTTTATTAACAGTTATTGTCAAATGACTACAAGGTGATGTACTGGTAAATGTTTTGTTTTGTTTATAATCAAAATTTCCAATAACTAATCTTTCTTGAATCAAAAAACAAGAAAGGTAGGTTGTTGGAACGTTTGTTATTGACAAAACAATACATTCATAGATATTTCGACCCAACGGTCTTTTAAGTGAACAGACAAACAAATATTTACACAAAACTTATCTTGATGGAATTAGTTTTCGCCCACTCGTCAGGGTATAAAGGGCGGTGGTATGGCGAGGGGTGGGGGCAAGCTGGATATTTTTCTTGTTCAATATTTTTCATCTTTCCTGTTCCTTTTCTATAGTTATAATATTGCACATGCTTCAGGTGGACACCATGCTGTCTGACCAGCGCGTGAAGCACGTGATGAACGCAGTGAAAGCCATGGCCGAGGGACTGGCGGCGGCTAAGGTACAGATCTGTGAGGATAGCTTCCCTTGCCCTTTCCTTCGCAGTGACAAGTACGCCAATGATGTGAGTGCAACTTCTGTCTTCTTATTCTTTTTATTCTGGGTTCGTGGGCTGCAACTCCCACGTTCACCGTTTTGTGTTGTTGTTGTGGGAGTGGGGTTTAGACTTGTACGAGTATGGCCAATTTTTCCTGACCATTTTGGCAGCCATACTTATTTCAAGAGGGTATGGGGCATGCTGGATATTTTCGTGTTTCTACTACTGCCCGCCCAGCTCTTACAGTATTTTTTTTTTATATTTCCTTAATCCACTCCTCCCCTTCTGTCTGTTCAATATGTTCTTTTTTTCAAAAAGATTTGTCGCCATAACTTGTAAGTCATTTCCCGCCATGTAATAACAGGTATGATTATGTGAGCGCTTATTATAGGTTTTAAACTTGTTGTGCTCCTTTGTAATCATGTTGTTGTATTATCATGTGTGTGTTTATGAATAAAATACTGTTTAAACCATTACAGTATTTTCTTCGTGCGTATTTGATCTCGTCCCCCAGCGTACCGACGAAGGGGAATAACTGGGCCTAAGAAATAGGGGAAAAAACTCCACCCTCATCCCAACAGGCGTATCTGGGATTAGAACCCCGAACCTTAAAGCTTGAAGGGCGAAGGCTTCCTCGCCAGGCTATTGAGCTCGTTGTTCTGTTTTCATAGGATGAGGATTTATAGAGATTTTGAGGACGTTTGTGTCATGGTTTTGTTGGCCCATCAACTGAAACAGATAAAGTATAGCAAAAGCAGATTAAGAAACACAAGCATAAAAGGACCATTTAGGCTGTCAAAATATGGTATATAAGCAGATTAAGAAACACAAGCTTAAAATGGCCATTTACGCTGTTAAAATATTTCATACGCAGATTAAGAAACACAAGCTTAAAATGGCCATTTAAGCTGTCAAACTATTGCATAAACAGATTGAGAAACACAAGCTTAAAATGGCCATTTAAGCTGTCAAACTATTGCATAAACAGATTGAGAAACACAAGCTTAAAATGGCCATTTAAGCTGTCAAAATATTGCATAAACAGATTGAGAAACACAAGCTTAAAATGGCCATTTAAGCTGTCAAACTATTGCATAAACAGATTGAGAAACACAATTTAGACTGTCGACATGTGGTGTCTCTGGTTTGAGAATGTGGAGGGTTGCCCTTGTCTGTTTTAAGAGTGAGTCATCGCATTCTGGGAAATTTAACACACAACACGACCGTGTTTACCTTTGAAACCATTGAGTGTGTTTTTGAAACAACTCAGGACTTCTTTCCATACCCAAGAATGTAAACCACCAGAATAAAACAAAGTCTGATTGAAAGTGTTTTTTCTTTTCTGAACAGGTGTTTGATTCGATCAAGTCTCAGACAGTGTCTCTGGGATCCAACAAGAAAGAGGAACTGTTTGACGAGAGGGGTAACGGCAACATTGGATTCAGCATCTACAACATCAAACGGTCGACCACAAACCCTAACAACTATGAATATGAACTGGTAAGGACTCTTTTCTACTGCATTTCTTGATTTTGCTTCCATGCGTGCTGGCTTCGATACTGTAATTTGTTTGCATCTTTCGTCCTCCTAAAACGGGCAGTCCAGCAGTAGATTGGTGATGTTCAGATGTACAATGTCACAGGGACACATCTCTACTTATCTGTACCTTTTTCTAGTTATTTTCACCGAGGACAAAACAGAAAAAAATAAGATCGGTGCTGAATCAGTCTTGTTTGACCCCCTGGGCGCTCGAGGAGAGAAACAACAATGAATAAACAAAAACAAAAATCCGTTTTTCTGCAGGTGGGCGGATACTCCAAGAAAGATGGCTTGTCCGTGAACAAAGAAAAAATCGTCTTCTACAAGGACACAGGATTGCAGCTAGATTCGCTGACCGCTGTGTGCTCGGATGACGTTTGCCCAGCGGACTGTGCCAAGGCCCCAGAGGAGGTGGTCACTCCCGCCCCCATAGTGAAGACGGACGACGATTTCCGCGTGGCTGACCTGGTCATCCTCATCGTCTTGGTTGTCGTCTGCTTGCTACTGGTGTGCGGGATGTGCGTCGGCTTCAACTACTTCCGCAAGAAAGTCAGAGGTATGACGGTGATTTGTGTGTGTGTGTGTGTGTGTGTGTGTGTGTGTGTGTGTGTGTGTGTGTGTGTGTGTGTGTGTGTGTGTGTGTGTGTGTTTGAGACAACACTGTAAGAAATACCAATGCAGTTCGTGAAGAAAAGATTTTATCAACAATACATACCATCTCTACCAAAGAGACACAAGTAATGTAATAAATAAGACATCACACCCAATTCTGAACTAACCAAAGTCAACATGTTCCATTGTTTCTTCCCTGTAAATCGTTTTGTCTATAAGGCAACGTTCAATAAACTAACCTTTATCATTTCCTCATAAATTAAGTTATGTTCCGAATATTTTGAGTAGAGAACCAAGGCGCAGATAACTTACAACACTTCCCTTCCATTGCACTCACACACCTCACTTGCACACATCACACACATCACACTTCCACACATCACACACATCACACTTGCACACATCACACACATATCCCACTTCCACACGCTGTCCTCATATTTTTTTCTCAATACTCACTCCAAACACCTCAAATGATGTTTCTGTCATTGATTTTATTCATCAGTGACGACTTTTGTCAGAGCAGAAGCTCCAACAAGCAAAAATCACTACACAAGGAACATTTAAAAAATGTAGTTGTATGTTAATCTTCGTGCACAGTAGCATGCCATACATTTACTGCCTTTCGTGACTATCAAAGGTCCATGTCATTGAACAAAGTGTTTCAAGATTTCAGCAATTTTCAGGACTATCTAAGGAGCTGCAGGACCAGAAGAATGAGCCCGTGTATGACATGGCGAGAACCCCGCAGCATCACGTGACTTATAGCAACATGGATGCCGCACTGAGAGGGCTGTCACTACCGCTACCACCGCGGCCGATCCAGTTTGTGAACGGAGGAATGACGACTTGTTCTAACAGCCCTGGTGACACGCTGGATGGACACACCAACCCGTCCTTCCTCTCCGACAATGCTCTCAATGTAAGAGAAGCTGTTATTTTGTTCTGTCATTTTGTGCTGTCATTTTGTGCTTTTATTTTGAGTGTGTGTGGTATCACTTTGTGTGTGTGCGTGGTATTGTTTTGTGGTGTCAGATTGTGGTGTCATTTTGTGGTGTCGAGTTGTAATGTCATTTTGTGGTGTCGTTTTGTGCTGTCATTTTGTGGTGTCGAGTTGTAATGTCATTTTGTGGTGTCGTTTTGTGGTGTCATTTTGTGGTGTCGAGTTGTAATGTCATTTTGTGGTGTCGTTTTGTGCTGTCATTTTGTGCTGTCATTGTTAGGTGCCATGTCGCTTGTTTTCATAGTTACCAGGCTGCTCAAAATAGAAAACGATACACACATTACCAATACATACGTTATCGCTCAATAGGCAAAAGAGTTCATATTGAAAGTTCAATTTAAAAACTCTGAAAGGAACATGGAGGTTAAGAGGAACATCACATACAAAAGAATACATCAAAAACACCTTTTGTGAAAACCCTTATCAGTATGATCTGTGCTAGATCATTTTCGTCAGTTTTGACGTCGCGATTGCACCTCATTCCTGAGAAAGGGTGTCGAATTTGTTGACCCTTAAAATTAGATATGACAAAACTCGATTTTGCAGACTTTACTAGAAAAGTCACTCTTCTCCGGCATTCAGGGGACACAGCTTGCACAATTTACAGCCTATAAATCCGGATTCGCCTGCGTTAATAAACACATACAAAAAAAATTAAAGAAGAAATAATGATAAGTAATCGACCTACCAATCCTTCTTTCTTTATTTGGTGTTTTACATCGTTTTCAACCGTTCAAGGTTATATCGCGACGGAGGGAAGGGGGGAGATGGAATAGAGCCACTTGTCAATTGTTTCTTGTTCACAAAAGCACTAATCAAAAATTTGCTCCAGGGGCTTGCAACGTAGTACAATGGGAGAATGCAAGTTTCCAGTACAAAGGACTTAACATTTCTTACACACAGCTTGACTAAAATCTTTACAAAAATTGACTATATTCTATACAATAAACACCTAACAAGGGTAAAAGGAGAAACAGAATCCGTTAGTCGCCTCTTACGACATGCTGGGGAGCATCGGGTAAATTCTTTCTCGTCCCAACCAATATGGGACTCCCCCTAACCCGCCTACCAATCCTAATTTTTGGGGGCCCTTTGTCATCGAAAACAAGCATTTTATTGTTTGGTCTAAGCTTCAATAGTTTTAATTTTCTCGTTTGCTGTTTGTGTGCAGAGATGTACGCCGGCAGTTTCTGAAAGCAGCCTGGTCCCAACCACCCGTCGAAGAGCCTCCCCTCCTCCTCCACCGCCTCCCAACCGCTCCCCCGCCCCACCATTCCACCACAGCATGTCCGCGGCTCCAAGGCTGGAGAGGGACCAGGCCAGCAACGACAGCAACACCACGCAACACGATTACTACATGGCTCACTCGCTGTCCTCGCACAGAGAGCTGCCCGATGTTCCAGGCGGGAGAGGGGAGAATTCTGGGGTAAATTCCCCGACACGTGCGCTGCGAAGTTTGCAGTCCATGCCCGCAGGATCCCACGGCAACAACAACCATCAACACCGAGGCGGAGAAGACATCGCCCTGCAGAGCCTGAGGCGTCAGTTCAACAATGATCCTTCTTCGTTGCACGGGGGAGACTTGAAGTATCTCAACCCCACAGAGTTCGACTCCTCTCGTTTCACCGAAGGGAATGGTAACAACGGCAACGTGCAGTATTTTCACATGGCGCCGTCGGGTCGGCTGCAAGAGGAGCAAGGGGAAGATGAGGATGAAGAGGAACCGTCCGATCTCAACACCTACTCCCTGTCGCCTCACGAAGATGATCGTTCTACGTTGAATGCATACCCCATGTCACCGCAGATGACCCGTGCTGCAGCAGCAGCCGCTTTCAACGGTTACCCTGCCAGGCAGAGTCTGGAAGGACCTCCACGCGAACGCTCAGAAAGCCTGACGCCTGTCTCCTACAGTGGAGTCATCCCGCAACGTCAGCGCTCCGAGTCGGCCAACTTCCCGCCCAATATGTACAACGGCGTGATACCCCCTCTACATATCACGTCCGAGATGCGAGACATGCTGCTCCATCAACTGCTGGCTGACAAGGGCATCGTTACTGAGCAAAGCTACAACAGCAATGCGGGTTCGAGCCTTCAGAGCCCTTCCTCCAGCAGCGTTGGGTCCACCTCGCCGACTTACAGACAGCAGCAACGACAGAACTCGTGCTACCGTCAGCAGCCGCATCCAGCCAGCGCGCACTACCCGTCGACTTCACAACCTATGTCCTCGCCAGCTCTTTCCAGGAGCTCGTACCCTCAACACAGTTACGATGACCGACATACCCTGTACGGTGGTTATCCATCGTCTACCCAAGGTGGCCATGCCCAGTCGATGCAGACGGGGATCTACGCTCCATTCTCGCAGCTGCCTGACTACTCCATGGGTCCACAGGTGGCCAGCTTGCCACAAACGAATCTCTCCACTCCTTACGCTCAGCTTGCACAGGTAATGCATGTCATACCTTGTTACTTTGTATTGCTTGCACACAGAGAAGGGGGTAGTTAAGGCTGGTACCCCTGTTAGAAATGATAGGAGGATGGAAAGCAGAGAGAGAGAGAGAGAGAGAGAGAGAGAGAGAGAGAGAGAGAGAGAGAGAGAGAGAGAGAGAGAGAGAGAGAGAGGGGGGTGGTGGTTTAGGGGATAGCGCAGACAGATATATACATAAATCTAACTTGACTTTTCTTTTATTCCTTTTTTGATCTACTCACATGCCTCTTTATGTACCCGGCCTCTGATTATTTTGTTCCGTCACATTAAAGACTGATGTGTGACTGCCTTGTAATGTCTTCAGAATCAAGCTTTCTATGGATTAATGTTTTCTGTTTTTGAGTCGGAACACCAACCAATGTGTTTCTCTCTTCACCAGGGAGGAGTCCCTACGTCACAGGAGCCAGAGGGTGGAGCAGGAAGTAGAGGGGAGCCCACTCTTGACAGGGGCAACTCGGACTCCGGGAGCGCTGCTTCTGGAGACACGGTCACCCAGGACCAGCACCCACCTCCGGTAAATTTTACCCTACAGTCTCTGGAATCGTTAGATGACCAGTCTCTGCAGCAACAAGACCAGCAGCCTCAGGGGCAACAGCAGCAGCAGCAGCAGCAGCAAGAACAGCGGCAGCAACAGCAGCAGCAGCAGCAACAGCAACCACAGCACCAACTACAACAACCAGGGGAGCCCAATAAAGATGCATCGACTCCTTATGGAATGCAACTTAACATCACGAGGGTTTGAATAATTAAACTAATCTAGTTTGTACAGACATGGATGGATCTCACCTGGAAAAATAACACACACAATGCGTGTTACAGAAACAAGAAACTAAATACTTAAACCTGATATGCAATGGTCGGCTGCCTATGGGATGCAGTTTAACAGCACGCGGGTGTGATTACACCAATACGGTTTCTACAAACTTGAATCTCACCTGAAAAAATCACACACAGCTTGAGAAACCACAACGACACGCAATGCAATTTACAGAAACAAGAAACTGTAATCCTAAGCCTGATGTGGAAGCGTTGGCTCCACATGGAATGCAGCTCAACATCTTGAAGGTTTGAGCAAACGAACCTGGTTTTTACAGACATGGATCTCACCTGGAAATCACATACAGCGTAGGTTACAACAACAAGAAACTATACTTTAAGCCTGATGTACAAGGAGAGTATATATATATATCTGAAATGTGTTGGGTTTTTCAGTCAGGTAACCATAGGCGTAGAACCCCAATTGTTTCTGAATTCCTTGTTGCAAAGCCTCTGCCGGCATAACATGAGACATAAACAGATAGTGGAACTTGCTTCTACAACTGGGATTCCAATACGCATGCCAGTAACCATATGCATGATAAACCCAGAAGATCAATTGTTTATGAACTTTTTCTGCATTGCTTTGTTGCGAGGCCTGTTCCAACTAACATTAGACCCAAACAGACAGTGGAACTTGCTTCATGTCTGAAGGTTGGACAGGCAAACAAAGCGAGCGAAGCGCCTAAAGGCAAGAACATTTCAAACAAGAAAAAAGATTCCTCAGACAAAAGTGACAACCTAAAGCAGGTTAACTCTGCTAATGGCAACTCAATTGGAAAATGATTGATACTTCTAGCTGCAAGCGCCCAAGAAGCTGCTATGCAAATTGTTCAATAATGACACACCTTGACATTTCCCTCTTGGGATAGCACCATTTCTGCTGCTTCAAGAGTCCCTGCAAGAGAAGAAACTCGACTTCTCCACTGTCCGCACCTTACTTTGACGACATAAGGTGCATTACCAACCAGGTTCCATGGCGACTAACCGAATCTGTAACAGACAGCCTCATTCGTCTGGATTATGGTTGAAGGTAGTCCCACGAGCATGTTTGGTCGTAGAGGAGCAAGATGTCAGAGATCTCAACTTTTCTAGTGCCAGCTTTAGGCGGTGTCCAACTCCTCTCCCTGGTTGCCTTCACCTTCCTCGGCACCGAATTGGATCCGGTACCCATGTCCAGCTGAATGGACTGGAGAGTGCTTGGAAAAATCGGGTATATGTATTGGCCTCGAATGGGGGTCGATCCCCTACTACCAGTTTGAGAGTCAAGCACTCTAACCACTATGCCACTCCTGCTATGCGAACGCCAAGAAGTAGAAGAAGAAGAGGGTCAAATCGTGGACTGACAATGTGAGAATGTAGGTGCGTTGCATGAATTTGATATGAACACATGATTGTGAAACGCTCGATGACTTGCATGTTTGGAATTGGTTTTGAGACTTTCAGCGGATAAGTGAATTGAAACCAGACTGTCATCACCACTTGGGATGTTACGTAAGTTTGTCCTGAGTGTAGAGTCTCTCTACTTTATTCTGGCCTGATCACGTGGAAAACGGTTCGTGACTTCAGTTGCATGTTTGGGGTTGGTTTTTGAGACTCTCAGTGGAAAAGTGAACTGGAAACATACTTTTAACCACATTTGCACTTGTAAGCGATGTCACATGGTTTTGCCATGTTGAAGTGTTGAGTCTGTTTACTCTATTGTGTTCAGAGGTATGGACTTGTTCCCTCATAGACAGCATTTGAAAGCCTAATATCATTGAAATCTTCTCTGTTTGTTTGCTGTGGTTAAAACTGTGCATCTGGAACTTAGGCCTGTTAAAATGGAAGGCCACAGAGCTAAACCGAGCGTCGTACGCAACACAGAATGTATTCCAGATACCAGAAATCAGAGATAACCTGTCATGCCCGCATTTCAGCCAGTGTTGGCTTTTGAGGGGAAGAACTAGCCTAGAGTGCAGTTTGGTAGATCTGAAGCCTGATATTGATTGGACGAAGTTGACTTCGTGAAGTCTGCTCAAGAAGCTAACTTCACGAAGCTTTGGCGCTGAAGTTTATGTAAAAAGACTTTGCGGAGTCTTCGCAAAGTCAACTTCGGGCTCAGTTGAACTGAAGGCCTTTGGAAAACAAGGCAGTTCTCTTCAGCTTTATCTATCAACAAGAACCCATCATTAGTTTGTTGTTACTTAGAGATAGCAAAACGAATATTTGATTTCCGAATACCGACTGTTCAGTCAAAATTATGCATTTTTACATGCTAAATTGATGTCATTGTAATCATTCATGTTTTATGCATTCAGCGTTCTGTTCACCACTCTCAATCTGGATCTCTTGTGCATGTACGTACCGGTAGCATTCTTCTTCTTTGTTGATTCCAAGATTCACCTGTGTGTCTGTCTCTTTTTGTTGTTGCCCTTTTCCAATATAATAATATGCAGTTAAACCGTTCACAGAGTCCTTTTGATAGCGGTGGGGGTGTACATGAGTAAGTGCCCAGCTGGGTCGGCGTGTCTACTAAAACGCTGGGTTGAACTGAGATTTGCCTTTAGATTTCAACCCGTCTGACCCAGCGCTTTGTTCTCACCCAGTAAGGCACTTTATCTTACACACCACCCCAGGACTTGCAGAAAGTTTCCTTTCCTTGGTGGTCTGTGTTGTTGTCTATAGTTTATCCTTGTTACAGACCTGTGTGACTGCATTCTAAGTTTGTTTAAGTGTGTTGGTATTGTAATATCACGAATGGTGTTTTGTCATCTTTAACGGGAGACATTATTTATGTTGACGTTAGTGTGTTAATGCGTATGTGCCTCGCTTTACCACAGTGTTACAAATGTATCATCAAACTTTGAAAACTATTTTTGTTTCTGTGTGATTGTTACACTAGTTAGTGCATTTGCCTTATTGGTGTCTTTTTACAGGCAGACTACATAATGCAGAAGCACACACACTACATTGGAGACTAATACATTCGGTCTTATACTATTTTTGTGCTGTTAAATAGCCATTGTTTTTGCAGCAGATATTTGAGAAATGAAAAAGATGTATTTTGCATTTCTAACCATTTACTGAAGCATGACGTGTGTGGGTGTCAAATTTCAACTTATGCACAATTGTCAAAGCTTGTGTTTGATATATGTTAACAGTTGTGTTTTCTTGTGTGAATCCTAATTTGCATAATTCTGGGTAGATATATCCATGCCACAGTCCCTTTGGGACAATAGTTCTTTGTTTTCTTTCAATGCATCTTACAGTTCTTGGACTTTCTTTTTAGAACAATATTTCATACTTTTCTTGTGCTGCATAATAGAGCATATTGTCTTTTGTAACCATGACACTGTTTCCTGTTTCTTATGATTTGTTTGACTTGAGATTATGCATGTGCTTTTTGTGTGTCTATTAACTTTTGAATTTGTTTAGTTAAATAAGTCTTCTTATATAGACTCTCTTTGTAGAGGTATGGTATGTTACATAATCAATTGTTCGAAGTCAGGATTTGTTCCTTGTTAAAGACATGACTTCTCTGTCGTCAAAAGTCATTTTCTTCGTGTTTTATTCTGACGTTTTATACTGTGTGTAGATTTTTAACTCGGTGTGATCTCATAACTGCAACATTTCAAAATTTAAATAAAATAAGAAAAAAGGAGAAGAAGAAAAGCAAGAACATGGCAACAAGGAGAGAAGAACAGGATATGTCATATTAATATCTTATATGCAGTTTAAAGTGTATATGCAGTGGTGTTCTTGTCTTCTGTGTATATGTATGTTTTTTCTGTTTGTTTTTCCCTTCTGTACAGTCTGATGTATTTATTTCCTCGCTCTCAGATATTAGTAAAGGTCTTTATTTCTGTAGATGTGGTTTATTTTTAAAAGAGCCATAATGACATGTGCGATGTTAGTATGTTCCTCGCTGTTGCACTGACGTCTTATTATTTTTATTGAATGATTTTCCTCTTTTAGATGATTCGGTATGTGTAATATAAGGTATTTTCAACAGTGTCCGGTTTCGGTGTTGTTGAAAACTGACATTATATGTGTTGTTTGTTTTGTAACTAACGGATTTATATTGAAACATTCATCGTACGTTGCCTGGGTTATTTATTAAAAGGAAAGATCAAGAACATATCAGAGAAGAGGAAATATTTACTTCTTCTTTTTTTATATATATATTGTTTTTACATAAGACGCATTACTTAAAACATATCCAGAATTGCACATTCCAAAACTTAGTTCAAAAGTATGTGTATGTTTCAGGTGATAAATAAGAACATGTATTGGAAGAGAGGAAATATTTGCTGTTTATACAGGGCATGTAACTTAACATATCTGAGCTTGCACATTCCAAAAAGAAGTCGAAGAGTATGTGCATAATGTTGCGGATAATATCAAGAACATATCGGAGAAGAAGAAATATTTTCTTTTTATAAAAAGCATATTTCTTGAAGCATATCTGAAACTGCACATTCCAAAATTGAGTTGAAGAATTTATATGTATATTTTACACGTAATATTAAGACCATATTGGAGAAGAAGAGATATTTACTTTTCATACAGGGATTCTAACTTGAAACATATCTGGAATAGCAAGTTCTTAAATTGAGTTGAAGAGTATTTGCACATTTTGTAAATGATATTTACAAAGGGATGCAATTTTTGTTAATCTGGCGCTCACTTTTTCTTGTTGATTTTTCTTAATCGGAAATGGAAAGAAAATCATTGACATGGCATGATTTGCAAACTTGTATGGAAGTGGAATTCAATTTCCTTGAAGTATGCCTATTTTACAAGACAGTCGGTAACAACACATTTTTACTAATAAAACATATATATTTGGTTTAAACATTAATTCTTCTAAAGGTAAACTTTTAATAGGGATGGGGGGGGGGGGGGCATATATGCGTTAAACCTGCTGTAATCAGATGTTTGAATTGTTACCCACAATTTCTGAAATGAGGTACATTCCAGATTGCTGTAGGTTTTGCCTACGAGGGCCAAAGCTTACCTTCACGAACGTTATGTAATGTGTTGGTGTGTTTATATGGATAAAATGTCGGTTTGCAAGCCATTGTTACGATACTATCTCCTTGCAACTGAGGAAAAGGGTGTGATTCTGTACACCCTTTTTGCGGGTGGCGATAGAGCAGACATTTTGACTATTTGTTGTTCATGTGGAATTAAATAAAAAGATGAAGAGAGCAACAACAAAACAAAAACAAAAATGAAGACAAAATTGTACGCAGTACTGTACTTTTGCATGCCAGTTGGTGTGCAAACCATTTTTCTCTGTGTCGCTTGTAATGCTTTGACCTCCTTACTCCTGTTTGTGAATTTCTAGGATGCAGTTCCAAATGGCCTTGTCATGCCATATAATGTTTAAAATAAACAAAATGATAACAAATAGATAAATTGTTCAACACAGTGAAATCGTCCAGGCATAAGTTGATATGCCATGATTCTGTAAAGCCAAAACGAAGTGCATTATCTTTTACTGTTCAATATTTTCAAATCGTCCAGTCGTGACTCGTAGGAGTCCATGCCTTAAAAATAAAAATAATCGTGCTATTTTTCTTTTCTTTTTCTTTCTTGATTTCCGTATCGATCCTCCATCCACTCTTATGTTCACAAAATGTTCTATGCAGTATACAAAAAAAGGTATGAGTAAATATACGAGGTGGAGATATATTCAATAACTCTCGTGAATATAAATATTCAGATACACGACTGTAAATTTTGGTATGCAATGATTTTCTAAACGTTCTTTCATATGCAGGTTCCTCGTTCAAATTCTGTCCATATTCAACTTCAATTTGAAGAAAAGGTTGTGCTTCTCAAGAAATATATTCGTCCATGTTATATCTTATCTACTTTGCTTTTACTGCGGAATAAAACTCTTATGCAAGATTGTTTCATTGGTATTTTCTGTTGTCTGCCAACTTTCGTTGAAAGCAAAAGTGTCTTTGAAATGGAAAAAACTGCAAAACATTTCAAACGAAAGCCTTACATATAAAGCTTTCCGTCCACAAACCGCTCAAAGCCACGGAGAGCACTTAAGATGATATTTTCATATTTAATTGTATCATTCCCTGTTAAAAGAACTATTTGTTGAATCGATTCTTAAATTAAAGATGGGTATCAAAAGTCAAAATTTCGGGTAAATAAATAATTATGGGAGATTGTTTGCAAAACGTGTTTATTGCTTATGTAGGCCTACATACTAAGCTATGGGGTAGACTGTTAAATGTAACATGGCTAAGACGCAAAGGTTGTAGTAAAATGTACATAACTGTATTGCTTATATACATACTAAGCTACGGTGTAGACTGTTAAATATAACACAGCATAGACGCTAATGTTGAAGTACAGATGTACATAACTTTGTTATCATCATGCATATGAAATTTGTGTGTATTCGTATGTTGCATCGTTGATGATAACAACCAGTTTTTTTAACTCTTTGACACGTGGGTGACTGTTAATCATTTTTTTCCTTACTGAGTTTATGTGAATTTGATACACAGTAATACGTACGATTCTGTAAAAAAAAAAAAAAAGAAGTTCAAATAAGACATTACCCCCCGCGGGTTAGGGAGAAGAATTTACCCGATGCTCCCCAGCATGTCGTAAGAGGCGACTAACGGATTCTGTTTCTCCTTTTACCCTTGTTAAGTGTTTCTTGTATAGAATATAGTCAATGTTTGTAAATATTTTAGTCAAGCAGTATGTAAGAAATGTTAAGTCCTTTGTACTGGAAACTTGCATTCTCCCAGTAAGGTAATATATTGTACTACGTTGCAAGCCCCTGGAGCAAATTTTTGATTAGTGCTTTTGTGAACAAGAAACAATTGACAAGTGGCTCTATCCCATCTCCCCCCCTTTCCCCGTCGCGATATAACCTTCGTGGTTGAAAACGACGTTAAACACCAAATAAAGAAAGAAATAAGACATTCAAAACGTGTAACCTACCTCCTTTCCTCGCTCAGTAATAATAGTGTCTCCCACCTAGCTGTCCCATTCGAACTTCGTGTTTACAGTTTGTCTATGTCGACAGAAATGAGGTCTGCACCACCATTTTAAATACTATTCCGTTATTGTGACACGTTGTCTATCTTTTCCATTGTGTTTACAACTGTATGCAAGACTTTCTTTCGATATTTGTATTTTTCTGACGGGCGCAGTGGCGTGGTGGTAAGACGGGCGGTCGTGAGTTCAAATCCCGGTCGCTGCCGCCTGATGGGTTAAAAGTGGAGATTTTTCCGATCTCCCAGGTCAACTTATGTGCAGACCTGCTAGTGACTTAACCCCCTTCGTGTGTACACGCAAGCACAAGACTAAGTGCGCACGGAAAAGATCCTGTAATCCATGTCAGAGTTCGGTGGGTTATAGAAACACGAAAATACCCAGCATGCCACCCCCGAAATCGGCGTATTTTTGTCATCAATTTGATTTTAAAAAGGTACCTCGATTTTGTTTTCATCTACTGATAACGATTTCTTCCGTCAGACTCTCTGTTCCTGTGTATAAACGTGGTGGGGACTTACCTTCTTTCTCTAGCCCTGGAATTTTAAGAGGTCTAAACCACATTGTTGTCCTTCCCAAACAGTTAATGGCACAGTAAGCCTCCCGTAAACCATCACAGATACTGTCAGGCTTTCACACACAGTACATTTAAACACTCACCGCTTGAGAACATCCTAGGTGCCCTCCGTAAAGAGCGAGCAATTTTTAAAGAACTTATTTTTGCGTGGTTTATCTTACCCCAGAGCCATTGTGAACCCTTGTGATTCAGTTTCCTTTTTTCACAATGTAGTCGTCAGTTTGTAATTTGAATGTGACTCGCTGTAAGCTTATCTGCAATAGCACGTTATTATGTACCTCTGAATCTAAACGAAACAAACGGCTGTGATTCACAAGAACTCTAGCGATGGCTTTTGACTGTTCAGAGGAACTGGCGATAGGCATAAACCGTCGTCTGCTACGAGAACCACGACCTTGCGTGACCCTGCTTCCGGGCTTTTCTTTTTTCAAACTTTCAAAACTTCGAATTGTACTGATCTTGTCTTGATGAAAAAAGAATTCTTTTATGATTTAAGAATGTTTGTGTAACAAGCTGTCAATTTATTATTTAGATTTTAAAAGTTAGGTCTAGCGCCAAAACACACCACGGTCCGATTTTGTTATCAGACAATCCGCAAAATTAATTCTTTACGTAGGGCACCTAGGATGTTCCCGTTCGGTGAGCGTTCAAATGGACGGGTGTTTGTACTGTGTGTAAAAGCCTGACAGTATCTGTGATGGTTTACGGGAGGCATACTGTGCCT
This sequence comes from Littorina saxatilis, assembly GCF_037325665.1. Classification (NCBI taxonomy): domain Eukaryota; kingdom Metazoa; phylum Mollusca; class Gastropoda; order Littorinimorpha; family Littorinidae; genus Littorina; species Littorina saxatilis. Next base: position 29,438,228 of record NC_090248.1, read on the forward strand.
TTAAACAATTGGTCATGGTAGAATTTCTAGATAGACTTAATTTATAATGAAGGTGACAAAGAAGGAAGTTCTAGTTCATTACATGCAAAATAGTATGGCGGTATGAAGCTGAATAGAGTTATGAACTTGCACCAGCATTTTGTCCTTTCCACGAATTTAATTTTGTTTTAGAAAGCCAATTTTTATGTTTTGTTTTTCGTGTTGTTCGTTGATCTGTTCAGGAAATAAATACTGCCAAACAAATGTCTGTACTTCTTGCGTTGAATTATGTGTTAGTTTAGGGATTGGAGTTGAGCAGTGGAAAAACCTTGAGAGATGGAATGCGTGGGTGTGTGTGTGTGTGTATCAGTGTGTGTGTGTGTGTGTGTGTGTGTGTGTGTGGGTGTGTGTGTGTGTATCAGTGTGTGTGTGGGTGCACGCATGCACGCACGTACGCACACACACACACACACGGACGCACGCACACGCGCACGCACGCACGCACGCACACACACACACACACACACTCACACACACACATACACACAAACAAAGATGCATGAAGAGAGAGAGAGAGAAGAAAGAGAGAGAGAGAAGAAAGAGAGAGAGAAGAAAGAAAGAGAGAGAGAGAGAGGGGGGGGGGCGCACATCAATAGTTTTATATTTGAACGTTAACATCTTGTATTTGGAATCTCATTCTGACATGTATACAGAGAAAACAAGTGGAAAGTGTGTGTGTCTGTCTGTCTGTCTGTGTTCCATTCATCAAAGTGTTGTTGGATTGTCATGTCCACCTAGAATATTTCGGTGAAAAAGACACTTCACAGTACACTATACGTAACCACAATGTTTTATAAGTACACTGGGACTTTTCGGCTTTTGGACCCTTAGGACCCTCTAAAATTTTGCAGTGGGGGTGCATGGACCCTCTAAAAATTGAAAGTGGGGGTCCCGGGACGCACTAAGAGTGGCGTCCGTGGGAAGCCCTGATTCACCATAGACTTTGTTGAAACACAACTCCGCTAAATGTAGTTTCAGAATCATGTGTTAAAGTTTTACACAACCAAGAAAAATCAAAGATTTGTGTAATTTTTTTAATATTTTTCTTTATATATTTTTTAAAATTTGATTACAGAAATAAATCATCAGCACATTTTCTTTGATATAATTATATCCCTGTTCCTGAAATATTTAATTCATATCGCGGTTTACGTTGACGAGAAACTGTGGTCAGTCATTATTTCAGCGACTAAATCTGTCAGGCCTGTAGCATGTGTGGAAGAATGCCTGGACATACTAAGGTTGGATCATCACAGTCTTTTAAACTGCGGTATTCACCCATCGACTTTAGAGCAGATGAACTGAGCCGGCGAGTTCATTTCACGTACCTTCAATGTAAAACGGTCATGTTCAGATGAACGTCAGGGTAAAGTTGTGTGTGTGTGTGTGTGTGTGTGTGTGTGTGTGTGTGTGTGTGTGTGTGTGGGTGCGTGCGCGTGTGTTTGTGTGTGTGTGTGTGTGTGTGTGTGTGTGTGTTTTGTGTGTGTGTGTATGTATGTGTGTGTGTTTGTTTGAGTGGGGGGGGGGGGGGGGAATAATTGAAATACAAAAAAGTAACCGGACACGTTGACGTGTTATGATTATTGCCGTATTCATGCTGGTGTTTCAGTTCAAGGTATTTAACTGTACATGACGAAATGACGACTAGTGTTATGGTAATAGCCTCTCAGTCTTGGATGTAATCTGACTTCAAAGGGACGGCTTTTATGGGGCTCTGTGGATGGAAGGCGTGAAAAAAAGGGATGGAAACTAGTTCGTATTAAAGAACAAGTCGCGTAAGGCGAAAATACAATATTTAGTCAAGTAGCTGTCGAACTCACAGAATGAAACGCAATGCCATTTTACTCGTAGCATCGTCAGGCCACCGCTCATGGCAAAGGCAGTGAAATTGACAAGAAGAGCGGGGTAGTAGTTGCGCTAAGAAGGATAGCACGCTTTTCTGTACCTCTCTTTGTTTTAACTTTCTGAGCGTGTTTTTAATCCAAACATATCATATCTATATGTTTTTGGAATCAGGAACCGACAAGGAATAAGATGAAAGTGTTTTTAAATTGATTTGGACAATTTAATTTTGATAATAATTTTTATATATTTAATTTTCAGAGCTTGTTTTTAATCCGAATATAACATATTTATATGTTTTTGGAATCAGCAAATGATGGAGAATAAGATAAACGTAAATTTGGATCGTTTTATAAATTTTTTTTTTTTTTTACAATTTTCAGATTTTTAATGACCAAAGTCATTAATTAATTTTTAAGCCACCAAGCTGAAATGCAATACCGAACCCCGGGCTTCGTCGAAGATTACTTGACCAAAATTTCAACCAATTTGGTTGAAAAATGAGAGCGTGACAGTGCCGCCTCAACTTTCACGAAAAGCCGGATATGACGTCATCAAAGACATTTATCAAAAAAATGAAAAAAAACGTATGGGGATATCAATCCCAGGAACTCTCATGTCAAATTTCATAAAGATCGGTCCAGTAGTTTGGTCTGAATCGCTCTACACGCACGCACGCACGCACACACACACACACACACACACACACACACATACACACACACATACACCACGACCCTCGTTTCGATTCCCCCTCGATGTTAAAATATTTAGTCAAAACTTGACTAAATATAAAAAGTTACTGTATGAAAACTTCACCTGAATATTCACTTTTTTCCCCCAAAGGTAAATCAATCAATCAATCAATATGAGGCTTATATCGCGCGTATTCCGTGGGTACAGTTCTAAGCGCAGGGATTTATTTTTTTATTTTTTTATTTTTATTTTATGCAATTTATATCGCGCACATATTCAAGGCGCAGGGATTTATTTATGCCGTGTGAGATGGAATTTTTTTTACACAATACATCACGCATTCACATCGGCCAGCAGATCGCAGCCATTTCGGCGCATATCCTACTTTTCACGGCCTATTATTCCAAGTCACACGGGTATTTTGGTGGACATTTTTATCTATGCCTATACAATTTTGCCAGGAAAGACCCTTTTGTCAATCGTGGGATCTTTAACGTGCACACCCCAATGTAGTGTACACGAAGGGACCTCGGTTTTTCGTCTCATCCGAAAGACTAGCACTTGAACCCACCACCTAGGTTAGGAAAGGGGGGAGAAAATTGCTAACGCCCTGACCCAGGGTCGAACTCGCAACCTCTCGCTTCCGAGCGCAAGTGCGTTACCACTCGGCCACCCAGTCCTAAATGATATCTACCGGATGAAATGCAAGTAGATTATCAACGCAAGAACTCTTTGATGAAAACAGTACCCGATATAGTTCGTATCGCGTACGTTCAAGTGCTGGCCAGATGTCAGGGGGAAAATTGTTCGATTTCTGGCATTTGACAGTCATGGCGAAGCATCAACAGAACCATCGTGTATGGATAATCATCGTCTGGGCTGCTTACCTCCCTTAGATGTGCGACAGGCGTACGCGCAATACACAAAGTAACGCAACATTCAGCTATTTGCTCGTTTTTGCTCTCTGATTTTTGGTATGGCTGATATTTTGGTTGGCCATGCCTCCCCCAATCATATCCCCAAACAATTGTGTTTGCATCTTTGTCCGCTATGAATGTTCTTCTTACGTTGACTTTGAGTAGTGTATCATTCTATTTGTCTGCCATGGCTGAGGAGGGCCTGGCGCGTAATCTACCATCCTAGCAATTGTCCGTACATGATTTTTACTAATCAGTCTCAAAACAAGTAGTACAGGCATAGTCCTTCCCTTGTAAACGATTGATCTCCCCATCTCTGATCTGCTCAGCTTATACATTGGACTAGACCATCCCTCTATTTGGACACATACCTAAAATCAACATCCTGGCTGATTCGAATGCAGAGTGAAAGATTTTTTAATGAATTGAATTCGCAGATTGACAGTAGAGTCTAAAAAAAATCACAAGGTTGTTGATTTGTTGTATGCGTCCAAGTGGAGGAATCGTCTCATGCCATGGCCCCAAAAAACGCCCAGTAAGATTTGAGATTGTGAGCCAAATCTTTTACACGGACTGTGCCTTGAAGAGAAGTAGACACTCAAATCCCGTATCGAGCGTCAGCATCTCTATCCATTGAGTCAATGTGGATC
>NC_090248.1:29447371-29452371 GCF_037325665.1 Littorina saxatilis
CCCTCATTAGTGTCGCTCTTGATACTCGCTGTTGTCCATTTTCGTCACAGAACTCTTTGAAGAGTTTGTACAGGTGAGTCTTGGATTGGATGATTGTTTCCAAATACAGTTTTTTGGAGTCTTTACGGCAGTAGTGTGACGGTACTTTAGGGAGCTGTTCGATGAACATCCTGGCTACAGCACTCTTTTCGTTTGTTTTGTTTTGTGTTGTTTTCACCGAAGGCGGTGGGCTGGGCTCTTGAGTCTCAAGAGGCCTGTTTGTTTGCAGGACCCAGCTCCGTACACTCCATTCTTTCAATGCAAGCGTCTCCAAGAAAGTTGTTTTGCAGACTTGCAGTCTCTCTCCCCGAACGTTCAGGTGGTACTCAAACGATCCTTCCCTTCGACCTATTCCTCGTCGCCTCTTGACCTGAACATAGTTCACCATCGAAGACACATATGTTTTCCTTTGACCCCAATCCAGTTCTTTCCAGAACATTGAGAAGATCTCGGACCTTTCCTCATCAGAAATCTCATTGCAGTGTCTTTGCTGTGATCTGCGGCAGAAGTCCGAAATACATGCTGGCCCTTGTTGTCTTTGTTTTTTCTGACGCGTGAAACTTTGCTTTCCCTCTTGGTCTGTAGTTCTTCCCATATACGCTTGTCCTTTCAATCTGAGTTCCTTATTTTCCCTGGCCATGCCATCCGAGGCCTTCCGTCTCTTCTTGCCCTTGTTAACTGAAGAAACGAGAGGAGTTGGAGATGGTGGCGGTAGCGGTGACATTTCATCCACAGGGCTCGCAAGTTGAGTTGGTATTTCATATGAATCTGTGGATTCATTTTCGTCGTCAAGAGGGTGGTAGGAGTCGTCGCTGTCAGTGATCTTATCATCATTTAGAGTGTCTTGGGAGTCCTCTTTGGCAGTCTGACTGTGTTCATGATCTGACAGCGTACGACAAGGCGTGTCCTGGTGAGAAACAGCCTGAACAAATTCAGGTGGGATGGGGGACGGTGATCCGCTTTGACATGAAAAAGAAGGGATAGGGGACAATAGCAGGCCCTGAACAAAATCAGGGGCTAACGCATCCTCATGGGTAGGCAAGACAGGAGACAATAACTCTACGCCGTCTTCAAGAGTTTCATTGCAGATAAGATTGTCTTCTGAAAGTCCTTCCAGTATTTGAAAGCTCCTAATGACGGTTCCTTGAATTGAACAATTCATGTTTAACCTTCTTACTCTCTGCAGATTGCACAGACGTAGTGATGGCCAGTGAATATAACAATCTCGACTGTGTCGAAGTCAACACATCTCACATGAAAATACCTGTGACAGCGGATACAGTATACCCATGGTGTGTCATCTGTGTCAAACATAACTTGATCACGCCTCAGAACAAAGTCAATGTCAAGTTTGTCACTGTCTTTGGCCATTTTTCCACACACGACGCAGATCCAAGGGTCGTTTTCATCACTGCTCGATGGCGGAGTGATGTTTGCCATTTTCTGAAACTGTAATAAAAAAAGAATAGATTCAATATTCCACAAGGAAAATGAGTGTTATAAGACGTCACAAACAAACAATGAAATATCGTAAATAAAACGCTGCCACGAATGCACGAATACAAAGAGAAATAGAGAAAGAAATAGAGAAAGAGAGAGAAAGAGAAAGAGAGAAAGAGAAAGAGAGAAAGAGAAAGAGAGAGAGAGGCGGCAGTGCATTGGAACCTAATTTGCTTCAAAGAAACAACATTTTCTCTCTTTTATATATCATCTAACAACATTTTCTCTCTTTTATATATCATCGTCATTGGTCATTGTTTATTTACATTCTCATTCATTTCACTGAAAGTCTTTGAAACTTGGTGTTTACTGTGTTTTTTTCTAATTAATTATATATCATCTAAATCATATTCAATCACGCACGATTAACATTGCTCAATTAGGAATGGAAAAGCCAAGTTAAACGACTTGTCTTCGTATTTTCAGCAAGGAAAGTGGAGCACTTACCTCTGTTCCATTCAGTTTCTCTCAAGACCAGGCTGCTTTCGTGTAGACGTAAACCTCGTAACCCGGATGTTTTGATCAATTTCCCACCAAAACAGTTCACGAAAACCTCGTAAAAGCCAATACGAGGTTTGTAAATTACCACCGCTTTCCGAGAAAACCAATGTAAATGTGCTATGTTTTGACTTAAGTGGTAAAATTGAAAGCCCGCGCAAACGGGTTTGAGTTATGAGGTTTGTTTGCAGCAGCTTAATTAACTAATTAGGCAACATATTTATTTGATTTTTGTTTCAGAAGGTAGGTAAAAAAAATTACGATTTCAATGATACAAAAAACCGAAAATCAGAAAAATGGTGGTTACGAGGTTTGTTTTGAACACTGACGATATAAATATGTTATATTCGGATTAAAAACAAGCTCTGAAAATTAAATATATAAAAATTATTATCAAATTTTTTTTTTCGAAATCAATTTAAAAACACTTTCATCTTATTCCTTGTCGGTTCCTGATTCCAAAAATATATAGATATGATATGTTTGGATTAAAAACACGCTCAGAAAGTTAAAACGAAGAGAGGTACAGAAAAGCGTGCTATCCTTCTCAGCGCAACGAATACCCCGCTCTTCTTGTCAATTCCACGGGCACTGCCTTTGCCACGGGCGGTGGAGTGACGATGCTACGAGTATACGGTCTTGCTGCGTTGCGTTGCGTTCAGTTTCATTCTGTGAGTTCGACAGCTACTTGACTAAATATTGTATTTTCGCCTTACCCGACTTGTTTATTTATTTTGTCACTGGCTATGCAACCAAACATTTATTCCATCTTCAATGAAGTATGAGCAATTAGGATAATGGACAAGTAAACCGGAAATGCAAAGTAAGGTTCGATAAGTCAAAGGTAGCACCCTCTCCTGTTGGGGCCCTGGTGCAACATTGACAAATTACGTGAAACTTGTTTGTTTGTTGTTTTTCTTTTTTTTGTTTTGACCTCAGTTGCATGCAAGGCTGCTTCAACCCATCTTTTTTGCCTCTTTCGTCTTTTTATTTCTTTCTTTTTGGGCGGTGAGCATATCCTTCTTCATTGGTCTTTTTTTTTTTAATGAAATTTTAATTTTGTTTTCTTTTACATTACAGGTTACATTTCCATTAAATTACTTTTTAATTCAACAACAATTTAACTAATGTTTGCGTGTATGTGCATATGTGTGTGCGTGTGTATGCGTGTGTGTGTGTGTGTTGTTGTTGTTGTTGTTCCCATAATTCTGTTATATAATACATTTTCAGCGGGACAATACATAACAAGTTAATTAATCCAATTACAGTACTAGTTTTCAGCACAGCATCATACAGCGCATATATAAATAACTTTACATTAACAGCACAATACTACTAGTTATCTACGTGAAACTTGTTGTTTGTGTGTTCTATTAGGCACATTCCGTGCATATATCTGTCTGTCTGTCTGTCTGTCTGTCTGCCTTCCTGTCTGCCTTTCTGTCTGCCTCTCTGTCTGCCTGCCTTTCTGTCTGTCTGTCTGTCTTTCTGTCTGTCTGTCTGTCGTCAACGAGTCTCTCTGTCGTTCTCTCTGTATCTCTCTCCCTCTCTGTCTGCGCGCGTCAGTGTGTGTGTGTGTGTGTGTGTGTGTGTGTGTGTGTGTGTGTGTGTGTGTGTGTGTGTGTGTGTGTGTGTGTGTGTGTGTGTGTGTGTGTGTGTGTGTGTGTGTGTGTCGTGTGCCTCTGAGTGCCTGTGCGTAACTTTCTTATGATCAAGATCAAAACAAAAATCAAATTCTAATTCCAGTGTTTTTTGCTTAAACTAACATCCCCTAAGAAGAATCCTTGCCGGTGTGTTTTGTCTCAAGCAGAGCGATCGATTTCATTACTTAAAGGTTGAACATGTAAAACCAACATATGCTGATGGGCAATATACCAACCATTATTTTAAGTAAATAGAGATTACACAATGGTTTATTTGTTAACTCACATTGGGAATCCCGATAGACTGTGTTTGTTTATTGGGGCAACGCACGGGGGCCCAAGGCTTATTTATTTCATTTACACTGCATTACTCAAATATTATGATATTATGATATATAGTATGCTTTAATGCAATCCTTTGGAGATACAAATGGTGCCTGACGTAATGTGAACAGAGAGAGAGAGAGAGAGAGAGAGAGAGAGAGAGAGAGAGAGAGAGAGAGAGAGAGAGAGAGAGAGAGAGAGAGAGAGAGAGAGAGAGAGAACTTTGAACTTTTGAACTTTGAACTTTATTACAGGAAAGATATCATTAGGTCCGTAGGACCTTTCTTACAGCTAGTCCTGATCTAAGCAAAATGGTTATAATCGAAATGGGAATACATAGGAACAAACTTTTTATGATGAAACGCAGACACACGCAATAATAGTAATATAAGAATAAGATCATTCTTTACAGACATGTGATATACAGATATCACAATACGGGCAATACAACCATACATTATCAGAACACACACCAAGTTGACGCAAGACACACACATGCAAATTTCAGACGGACAGAAGGCATACATACGTTTGAGCAACCAGGCACATCACATTAAAGTGATGTTTGAATGTATTTTTGCAGATGTGTTTTGAATGTTGTAAGGTTACTGATCGATTTTAAGCATGTAGGTAGGGAGTTCCAGACATAGGCTCCCGAGTATGAAAGACTAGTTTTAAATATGTCAATGCGTGTCTTCGGGCAGGCCAGATTATGATTGAAGGTAGAATACCGAGAAGGAGTTGATTGAAACAAGTGAGTTAGATATTCGGGTGCTTGGTCACGTAGGATCTTGTGCATGAAAACTGATTTATTAAATAAAAGCTGTTGTTTAAGTTGAGGTATATTGAGGGCTGTCAGTTTTGCGTCAGTAGTTAGTGATGGGTCAGGCAGAATGAGTTTAGCTGACCTTCGGTGACGAGAATTTATAGTTTTGAATAATGCATCACTACAGCCATCCCAGATGATAGAGGCATAATCAATGTGAGGTTTGATGT
>NC_090248.1:29462371-29563943 GCF_037325665.1 Littorina saxatilis
TTTCCACAGAAAGTGGTATGAATGTTGCTGATTATTTACTTTATTACAATTCACATTCAAAATCGATCTGTCATCTGTTGTTTTTGAAAAAATGGCAGATTTCCTTAAGTGTTCGGTATTTGGGGACTTTCCCTTACGCTTTTGGTGTACACAATATTATTATTTGTTGCTGTTTTTATGACATTTTTTTCAATTTAAACGTATCCCAGTAGACTGGATCTTGATAGCAGATAGGCTAAGGATCCAAAATCAATAATCCCAAAAAACAAGAAAGGTAAGTTACTTCAACGTTGAATTTTTAACACAAGAATGGTTTCTTTATGGCCCGGATAGACAGACACATAGATATGATTGTGTTTGTTTGTTTGTTTGCTTAACGCCCAGCCGACCACGAAGGGCCATATCAGGGCGGTGCTGCTTTGACATATAACGTGCGCCACACACAAGACAGAAGTCGCAGCACAGGCTTCATGGCTCACCCAGTCACATTATTCTGACACCGGACCAACCAGTCCTAGCACTAACCCCATAATGCCAGACGCCAGGCGGAGCAGCCACTAGATTGCCAATTTTAAAGTCTTAGGTATGACCCGGCCGGGGTTCGAACCCACGACCTCCCGCTCACGGGGCGGACGCCTTACCACTAGACCAACCGTGCCGGTCATAGATATGATACAAATGTAACAAACAAAAGACTTACCAGAGATCACATTGAACGCATACAAATTAAGCTATGTCATTCATTTGTAGAATTGTAAATTTCTTGGTTTGTCCAAAATGTCATGATGCAATAACTAGGTAGTCAAAAGCCTCTTTCCCGAGTTGTCCCAAAGCCGGTGTTATCCCGTTTTGCTAAAGATTCACAAATGATTTCTGGTGTAATTACGTACCGCATGTAATAAAAAACTGAATGAAACAAAAGTTTGAAGTCTTATCTTGGTTTCTGTGGTGATGGTTGTTTGTATTTGTTGAGCTAGAACAGATAACAACTCTCAAACCGAAGGCCCCGTGACCACCGGATGCCATTACGTCACGCTCTGTGGCATGTCAGGCCTGACGGTATGCTCACACAATCTCAGAGTGCCTCGCGTTGTTTCATCGGTTGACCTAGAAATGATAACCAATTAAAAGCTTTGTTTCTCAGCTTCATTTACATGTAGGCTAGGCAGATTTCATCAGATTTCACCTCCTGTGTGAACAAATTGCTATAAAATTTATTTCACCTTTTTTGTACTCTACATGCATCCATTGATCAGGTAAAACCGAGTTGGCCAACGTTTTCCCATGCGAACTATATTTTTGAAGCTTTTAAAGAATGATGACAACTGCGCAATAACGGTATTCTGAATATGCTCCGTCCCTCACTTCTCACGTCTATAACATGTCTTATTTTAAGGGATGTGCCATATGTCACTCATATAGTATGTAAGAAAAGCACATTCAGTTGATAAATAGGTTCAATTGCATTTATTTTAGCGCGAAATAACGTAGCCGAAGCTCAAATCTAGCGCATTCGGTGTGGTTTCACAGGGCGCGTCTCCCGGGTCGCGTTTGACAGGTATGTGAGTTGACAATTACTGTGCTGATATTCTCCCTCCTTTACCCGTTACTGTTGCATTACACATGTGAACATGCACACGCACACTCTATTCAACATGACCTCGTACTTACGCTAAAGCCCGTCTTCATCGTCTGATGTACCTACACAGTCAACCTCGGTCACAGTGTTGGCACAGCTCTCCCCTCTGCACTCTCCACAGCCAGACGTACACACGAGGCCGTGTTTTCGGCATGAACATCTTGCTGTTCGACACTCTGTCTTGCAATTGCATCGGATGACATCGAGTAGATCACCAGGAGCAGCAGCAATGTCAATGAGAATGGGAAGCATGGCGCCTTGAACAATCTCCCATCCCCAGTCCATCGGATCCAGGAGGAACTGTTCTTGATGCAAGTGCATCCATTCTTGCACCTGGAAGTATGTTCTCATGGAATGGAATTTAGCTGCTGCTGATGTAGGTGGGAGTTTGCAGGGCTGAAACGATGAGGTACATGTAGAGACTTTCTGCATGTACTTGATGTAGCGGAGGAAGTTCAAAGTGTCTCTTTCCTTCCCCCCATAGAGTTCTACAAAGGCCCTTTCTCCTGCTCCTATCAGCTCATCAGTGTGTAACCGAGTGCCGAAACACTACGATCACCTCGGGAGGCGAAGTGCAATCAAACAGGATTGAAAATGTTAGAGCTAATTTCTTAGCCCTATAAAAAATGTTATGCAAACCCGAAGGTTTCCATGAACATACAGACAATCGGAAACCACCAGACCCCATCACAAACAGAATTCTACAATACACCGGTGTTGACTTTTAAAGGCCAACAACTCGGGTGCAGAGTCTGCTGTGAAAGGAGCGGAAGCCTCCCCTGTCACAATCGCCCCCGTTTGAATGAACTTCGTCCCGAAGTTCCGAACCGGGGGACCACTGTCCATCCCAAGTTCGCAGAATGGGAACAGCACGAAAATGTTCAGTGGTCGTATTATGCCATTACCTGAACATATCATGCTGAGTCCCAGCCCTGCTCGCAAGCACCAGATGTAACCGAGTGCCGAAACACTACGATCACCTCGGGAGGCGAAGTGCAATCAAACAGGATTGAAAATGTTAGGGCTAATTTCTTAGCCTTATAAAAACTGTTATGCAAACCCGAAGGTTTCCATGAACATACAGACAATCGGAAACCACCAGACCCCATCACAAACAGAATTCTACAATACGCCGGTGTTGACTTTTAAAGGCCAACAACTCGGGTGCAGAGTCTGCTGTGAAAGGAGCGGTAGCCTCCCCTGTCACAAGTGTCTCTGCAAGGACTGGCGCTGAAGACATGGGCCTGCTGCACGAACACTGTTGACTGGGTCAATTTCGTTAAACACATTGGTTTTCCAATCCCGAATGGACTGCTAATTGTATCGCATCCACCAAAGGCGTGCGCAAACAGGATGTTCTCACAAACTTGAGATCCAAGAACAGTCTGGACTTTTCTGATGTCCCACACTTTTGCAGCTGATTTTGCTGTCGATGATCTCACTGATGTGAAGAAGACGGGGCAGTGATCTGGCGTAAGATGGTACAACAGAAGGATGAGCAGATCGGTGTCCTCGCCAACCAGAATCACGTTTCCCTTCCTTGCCAATTCCAGAGAAGTCTTTACGACGAGCCTATCAGCAGTTGTGTGGACAGTGTCAAAGGCGTGCTGTGAAAAACGGGAACTAAGGAGGTTGATGAACCGCTGTTTGTTGTTTGGATTCGTCAGGAAGCGCTCCTTTGGTTCGCACAGGACCATGTCACCCTCAAAAGTGATGGCACATGCTGTATTGGCTCTGCTTGTTCTTCGCAAATGGGCTGCATTTTTGGTGGTAGGTCCGCAGCTGTATCCATCAAAAACAACAGTTCCTTTGCCAAAATGACGAATGAGAAAGACTGCGTAACTCTGAGTAAGCTGGTTGTATGTTGAACCACGGCACCAGGGCAGAAGGTGCAACAGCAAGCCACCATCGATGACATATGTTACATCATCAGGAATAACACCATTTACCTGCTTTGTTGAAGTCCAGATGTAAGTTGCCAGTGCAGCCTTGGTACCTTGTCTTGGCAGACCACCCGAATCAAACAGCGATGCTGGGACACTGCACATCTCAAAGGCAAAGGCGTCCTCAAGACATCCGTTGGTGTTCTTCACAGTTGTCACTAGTCTCTGGAACAACAGCATGGAGTGAACATGTACTAGATCATCGTGCAGATTGGACGACTTGGCTTTCAGAGCCATGGTTACAGCTTGATCCTTCTTTTTAAAGGTGAAATCCACAACATTATTTCCGATCATGCTGCTCAGAATCTTGTTTCCTACGCCTTTTGCTTGTTCTGCATTCACAGTAGCTTCAGCTTCTTTTCCGCTTGAAATGGATCGGAGGGCTGTATCCACAGTGAAAGGGTTCCTATCAAGCAGATATCTCAAGATCAGCTGAATGTCTGTGTGATCTCGCTTCTGCCTTGCCACGCTCAACTCTTTGTGCTGCGTTTGTTGCTCGCTAGAATGGAATGCAACGTCTGTGACAGACTGCATTGCGTCGGGGATTTCTGCACAGGCAGGCATACACAGTAGTAGGTGGGAGATCAATGCCATATGATTGCGCAGCATTCAGTTCAAATTTCCGTACCTCTGTGTAAGAACAGCTAAAGCCAAGGTGGCTGAGGGTATCGATCAGAAACCGTGAACCGAATGATCGGTGCATTTGCACGCCAAGTGCAAACTTCAATGGTGCAATAACAGTGCTTGGCCTACTGAGCTGAATGATTGCTTGTCCTATTGCACTGATATAATGTTAGGTAACCTTGAAAGAAATACATGTACATATCCACTAACAAATGCACAGATTAATACATAAACGCAACGTAAGTAGGTGAAGCTGAACATGGAAAAAAACTTATTACCTAACAGTCACATGCACGATCCACGTTGTTCTCAATGGACATCATTTCACAAGGCACATAGACAAAGACTGAATCTGCAATCGCCTAATAATCATTATAATGCGAGCAGTGAAATGCGCCCCTGGGAAACAAACAAATATATCTATACATAGATGAGACCAATAAACTGCTTACGCCATGCTGATTAAGCTATCGTGTGATGTTATTGAATAGTTTCCTTGGGTAGCTTGTGAAAAACTGTCGCTCCGAAAACTAAAATAAAATGTACGATATTTCGGACTCATCGCATGGTTTTTTCCCGGCCAACTCGATTAGATGTGTGCAGGCACACTGAAATGAATCAACTGCACCTAAAATGAATTTTATAGCAATTACTTCGCACACATCCAAACGCTTCCCAGCCTAATGTAACAGTAAGCGGGATCGGACGTTGGCGAGAAAACGTGCAAAGCAAATGAAATATATGATATCATTTGTTGGAAGTTTTGCGATTTACAATCGATTTCAAAAGGATATTATCAGAAATAAGAAGTATTCGACTAATTAATGCGGTATTTTTCTTGCCTAAACGTTATTTGTACGCCGAGCACTTTACGGGAGAAAAACGTAAACAAAGCCGTCTGTGCAACCCAGTCACCCTGAGCCGTGATGGCCGAAGCTTGTTCACGGCCCTGTCGAGCGACTGAAGACATCGCTGATTCTCGGCCTCGTCCATGCGAATCATGGAATCTCAAAGCTCTTGTTGGTGAGTACAGTTCTTAAGAATCCTGATTCATATTGTTTTTATCAGTTATAAATAAAATCTGTGCGGATACATGCTAGTAATGCCGATCGCATGTGCAGATATCGGTCGTCCATTGATGGTACATGGTGTTCATGTGTGTAAAATGGTAGCTGTGGTTCTCAACAGATTTAATTAAATGTACGTTTCAAATGAAGGATTGTTGAATGGGCAACTTTGACTGGGCTTTTAAATTCATGGTTTCTGAAGGTTTTGTGGTTGTAGCACCTAAATATAAGTGGAAAATCATGAAAAAACGAGGTCACGTGACCCGTGGCAAAATCAGCGGTTTTGTGTCGTCTGCTCGATGTCGTTTCAAGGTGTGCTTTGCATGCTGCAACGTTCTCCGGTATTTCGGGTTACAGTTGAGAATTGCCTTTGGCTTCCTTATAAAGAAACGATACCATTACATCAGTTATAACTAACAAGAGGCGAAGCCTTCAAGGCTCCCGTAAGAAATCGACACACAGTAAGTGAGTAACACAAACTCAATCACTCCCACACACAGTAAGCATAGACACAGTGCAAGAGTGGGAGACGCTAGATCTAGATCTAACCGAGTAAGTCCACTGACGCTACTTCCGAGAAAAACGACTTTTACTGTTTGATAAAATGTCTCAAAAGTGATGATTATCTAGATCAAACCACCGAGATAATAAGATAGATAGCATTGATTTACGTTTAAAACCCGATTTTCATAATAATCTGATGGATGGTTTTGGTTTTGTTGGGCATTTTGTGGACTTACTTGGTTTTACCACTTTCCCCCCAATATCAGATCTAACAAAAAATGCGCAGATCTAAGCAAGCGGACTTACTTGGTTTTACCAGAATATTTGGAAGAAGAAGTGTTGTCAAGAGAAATGACAAAACAGTGAAAATAACACTACGAATTTGCACAAGATGGAAAGAGAGAGAGAGAGAGAGAGAGAGAGGGGGGGGGGGGGGGAGAGACTAGACAGGGAGTGAGAGCGAGTGAGAGAGAGGAGAGAATGAGAGAGAGGAGACACAGCAGGGGCGGGGGAGGGAGCGGGATGGAGGGAGAGAGAGAAATAAAGGGAGGGAGGGAGATAGAGAGATGGAAAGAGGGGTGGAGAGAGGGAGAAAGAGAGGGAGGGTAAGGGGGGGAGAGCTATGGAGAGAGAGATAAATGGGGAGGAAGAGGGAGGGATGGAAAGAAATAGTGGGATGGAGGGAGGGAGAGAGGAGGGAGGGAGTGAGAGAAGGGGAGGGAGGGAGATAGGGAGGGAGGAAGAAGAGGGGGGGGGAGAGGAAGTGTGGGAGGGATGGAGGGAGGGAGGGAAAGAAAGAGATAGTGGGATAGAGGGAGAGAGAGAGAGGAGGGAGGGAGTAAGAGAGGGGGAGGGAGATAAGGGGGGAGGAAGAGAGTAGGAGGGAGAGAGAGGGGGAGGGAGGGAGAGAAAGAGAGTGGGATGGAGGGACAGAGGGGAGGGAGAGAGAGGGAAGGATGGAGGTAGAGAAAAGTCGATTGTTGGCGGTAGGGAGAGAGGGATGAGGGAAGAGAGCCACTCAAGATTGAGAGTGTTGCTGCAGATCTATCCGGATGACCTCCGACTTGTAGCTGTGGTGTGTGCTGTTGCCCTGGTCTTCGTCCGAATCACCGGTCCATACTTGGAGCTTCTCCAAAGTGAAGTCAAGTACACAGAGTTCCACAAGTATATATCCAGCTCATTATCCACAGGATGGACAAGCTAGTTGCAGAATATCCAGCCTATTCTTCAGCTTTTTTCTGTTTTCTTTTCATATTAACAAACTGACATTTTTCTGTGACACTTCAAGGGTTAATTTTGTACGAATGAATTCAAAAATATCTGCGTATACCAGAGTAATTTGCAACTCTAGCTGAACTTTATATTCAAGAACAAAGAAATGTAAGGAAAGAATTCTGTGATTCAGTGTTTGGTTATAGCACGAGCAATATATATTGTATTAATTGCTGAATTTTTGTAAGTATTTTATTGATGCATTATTCCAGCATTCTCCTGGACCCTCACTTTCTGGGCATCTTTGATGGGGAATTCGAACTGCAAGGAGACAAAGCAGCCCTGAAGGACAGTATCTACAACTTTGCCAGTCAGCACATCGAAGCAGTCCAGTGTACTCTACGGCAGCTGATGCCAGACATGTGCAGTGTATTGCGCAGGCAGTTGAATGACTTTCTGGAAGACGGTGTGTATGGTGGACAACCAGTTCCCTTCCCAGATGTCCTCAACCACTGCCCACTGACAAATCTGCTCGGTGAAAACATTTTCGGTGACCTGGGCTATGACATTAACAAGCGGCGCAATGCATCTGTCCACCAGAGGTCGTCAACAAATATGCTGAGCCACAACAGGACAACACTGTGGTTGAAGAAGAAACTGGAGACCCTGTCAAGCCATCTTCTTGCCTTCGCTCCAAGGAAAGGGAAGTCTTTGCGACACCACAACCGCCAACAAGAGAAAGCGGTGTCAGTGCTGCGACTGAGGCAGAGGCTCCTGGAAAACAAGGCAAAAAAGGCGGTAAAGGAGGCCAGACAGGCAGCAACCAAAACCGAGCTAATAAGAAAGATGACGGCTGTTGGTGGCCTCTGTGTCATTGCAGAAGATGTTGATGCTCTGGTGATACGACTGAGAAGAGAAAAGAAATCAACCCTCTTGAACGCATTGAAGGACCAAATTCGATACCAGAAAACAGTATTGGATCAGAAGGGCTGCCTTCGACTCACTGGTAGCATTGAGGACCTGAGAGCCAGCCTCAAGGCTCATCTGGGCGGCACTAATCTTCCAGCTCCAGATGAAGATTAGATGGGTAGCCTTGAAAAATGAAAATTTTCAAACCTGTTTTATTTCTTTGTCTGTGTATATGTGTTTACAGATCTGTCGATGCTGATCATTTTGATGTAAAGTTCATGTTGGTAGGACAGTTAGAAGCTGAAATATATCCTTTTAAAGATTTAGACGTGTTTGAACGGTAAAATTGAACGATTTGCCCAAGTTTGGGTTCTTCAATTCAATTATTTCTTACCCGTAAATTTTGGGGAAAAAATTGAGCTAAAAGTCTTAGATATGGAGAGGTAATCTGTTCAAAATTAGCTTCATATTTCTTGTTTTGGGTTCACAGTGAGGCTCCAAAGTTGACGATTTTTTATTCTTGAAAAAAGTGAGTTTAAAAGGCCTACAATTGCACTTTTCAAATGTACATAACTACTAAACTAATTCACCTACAGAATACAAATTTACATCACTGTGCTCAGAATAAAAAGATCTACAAGACCATGGAAGTTATAACCTTTAATTCTGGAGTTTGAAAAATCACTTTTGAGTACCTACAATAACTAATATTTCTTGATTTTTTCTTTCATCCTTCTGGTACATTGAAAACCTTGCTTCAAACACTGATTGATTGTTTTTCTGGACTAGTCATGTTAGACAACACAAGAGAGAGAGAGAGAGAGAGAGAGAGAGAGAGAGAGAGAGAGAGAGAGAGAGAGAGAGAGAGAGAGAGAGAGAGAGAGAGGGCTGGGGGGGGGGGGGGTGAGAGGGAAAAGGAAACGAAAGACAGGCTGAAGACAGAACGATCGAAGATAGACAAGATAGCAGACAGGCATCCCCCCCAATTGTTCTAATTATCTCGTCATTTTAGTGCCTTGTGAGTTATCGGGTGACTTTCACCCTGAAATCATATATCCAAGCCGTCCTCTCAGAAATCGAATTATAATTTTTTTAGATATGATAGATCAATACACAAACACGAATGATTGACAGCATCGACGCAATATTACAGTGGTCATGTTTTCAGTTTGATTGCTAGATAAGCCGCGCCGGGTCATTCACATTTTGACATTCCGATTATGGAATAGCATGATCTTCCATGATCAATCAAATGAGAATGCAAAGAAGAAATACTGCCTATAATAAACAAAGAACCGCATAAAGTGCATATTGATTTCAAGAAGAGAAGAGAAGAACAAAGATATGTTTACCATAAACACAGGATCAGTTCAAATTGGTGTTGGTTTTGAAAGACAGATCCAAGGATAATATTTTCTTGATGTTTGCGTTCGATGTAAATTCGGGGGCTAGGCCCCCAAAACAACAGTTTGTGGTTGAACGGATCAAAGTAGTAATTTCACAATAAAAGGTAAAGAGAATATCCCCTGTCTGTCTGCCTGTCTGTCTGGCTGTCTGTCTTTCAGTCGAGGCTGTTTGTCTGTCTGTCTCTGTCTGTCTGTCTTTCAGTCTGTTTGTCTGTCTGTCTCTGTATGTCCTTGTCTGTCTCTGTCTAATCATGTCGTGAATACAGCTAATTAAAACAATCCCCCCACCCACCCCAACCCCCACCCCCGAAAAAAAGAAAAGAAAAAAGTGTTAAAGTGCAAGTGCACATCATATTTACTTTTGTTTGTTTTGTCTCTGCACTGCGTATAATGCAGCTGTGTGGTTGTTTCATCTTGTAGTTTGTATGATTGAAGAGCTCTTCCTTTTTGCGGTCTTGTCCAAGAAAATATGACAGTTTTTTTTTATGTGTGTTTTGTTGTTGTTGATGTTTTGCTTATAGAATGGACAATTTTGACAATGTAGTAATGAATGAGAATCTAGAAACATGTCCCATTTTGATTTGAAAACTCAATAGAACTGCTTGATATCTAAAGAGATTGCACACATTAATTTTTTCTCGTAATTATGTCTTTCTTGTTTGTCGTAGTGCTTCTTACTTCCTTGAAAAAAGGCAGATATCACAAAAGAAATAACGATTTAACAGAAAAATATGCATTATACTCTCAATGCACCTTTTGCGCGTAATGCTGAGCGCATTACCAAGAGTTATGTACTCGTACCTTGAATTTTCACAATCTCTGATTGGTCAAAAGTTGTAGCCGTTGTAACTTTTACGTCTGTGTGGTTGTTCTAATTGATTATGCAATTACATGTAGTTAATTGGTCATTCAACTAGAAACAAATTTCTGTTTCAGTACGGGTATTGGTGATACTTTCAACACTGTATTTTGGTCACAGCTAAAAAGAACTGCCGTCGTCGGTTGAACTGCATGCGCCATAATAACTTGTACCTCTGTATGGTTGCTCTAATTGATTCTGTAATAACATGTAGTTAATTAGTCATTCGACTAGAAACAAATTTCTGTTTCAGGTCGACGTCGGGCATTGGTAATACTTTCAACACTGTATTTTGATCACAGCTAAAAAGAACTGCCGTCGTCGGTTGAACTGCATGCCCCATAATAACTTTTACCTCTGTATGGTTGCTCTAATTGATTCTGTAATAACATGTAGTTAATTGGTCATTCAACTAGAAACAAATTTCTGTTTCAGGTCGGGCATTGGTGATACTTTCAACACAATAGTTAATTAATTCAGCTCAAAATAAATTTCTGTTTCAGTACGGACACATTCACATCGTTATCAGGGACTTGGTCACGGAGTCTTTTGGACCTGAGGCATGGGACAAAGTGTTGTAAGTTTTCATACTTCATACTTTCATACTGCGGGCGAAACCTGTAAAATTGAAATATTTCAAACAGTACAATTATGGCAAGTTGAAGGGAATGTACGCACCTTCGGTTTGTTTACATACAATTCAAATTCACTGTGTGCTAAAAACAATAACACATTTTGGCTGAAAAATGTATAACTCTAACCCAACGTGATATTGCGACATTGTTCAAAACCAAATGGCCGTTTCTGTGTTGCTAAATTTAAAAAAAAGTTCTTTCTTTATATAAATGTTCTTTACATTTTGTGATTCATTCATTCTGTTCCGTATTTCTCTTGGGGAACTGTGACAATAATGGCAAATTCAATAAGAATTACATCGTTTATTTTTTTTATCCTTTCAGGAAAGAAGCTCAATTCAACGAAGGCGAACACTTTCTCTATTTTGATTACTTCAACGATTCCATGACCGTCAGCCTCATCATGGCTGTGAGCAAATGTATGGGTGAGTATTAAAATAACGTGTCTTTCTATTGGCTTGCACATGACGTTGTGGGTGTTGTGTGTGTGTGTGTGTGTGTGTGTGTGTGTGTGTGTGTGTGTGTGTGTGTGTGGTGTGTGTGGTGCGTGCGTGCGTGTCTGTGTGTCTGTCTGTTTGTCTGTCTGCCTGCCTGCCTATCCGCCTGCCTGCTGCCTGTCTGTCTGTCGGTCTGTCAAAATCAAGTCCGTTTTACGATCCTTGCAGAAATGCCGCTTAGCGAGGTTCTCGAGGCATTCGGTGACTTCTTCCTGAAGCATTGCCTGCGCCATGGGTATGACAACATGCTGCGGACTCTGGGCAGAGACATCAAAACCTTCATCCAAAGCCTCGACTCTATGCACTCTCTGCTTCTGCTCACCTATGACAAGCTGGTGGCGCCATCCTTCAGGTGAGATAAAAACAAAATCAAAAAAAGGAAAAAAAAGATGGATAGCTAAAAAGGGCAAGATGTTTTGGGTTTTTTAATGTCGCTTGAAGCTATTCATGTACCCCCATGGGTTTCCTAAAATGAATTCTTTGCCTTGTCTTTTTGGTTATTCGGGACCGATTCAATTTTGTTTCCTTTCTAAGTTTATAAAGAGTGCAGGAGGAGTGATGTTGTTTGGGGAGGTGAGGCCACGAAGATGAAATCGTGCGGAACTTCGATTCCCTCCATAGTTGGATTCTGTAGTATCATCCTCCATAAACTGGAAGAGAGGTGTTGGAGAGTGGTGGTGGTGGTGGTGTTGGCGTGCGTGCGTGCGTGCGTGTTCCGGCACGTCTAGGGCTGTGGTTGGCGTTGGGGCTGTGTACATAACATTCGTTCTTTGTATTTTTGACCAAAATGTGATGGAGACATTCATTGTTTTCCGGGACTCATAAATGGTCAAAATTGCAACAAAAAAACTCATGTTTATTTGTCGAGCCATTTTCGTTAGAATTTTTAAATTTTATTTCAAGTTATTTACGATTTAACGTACACAAACATGCACTCGTATTCAGTATCAACAAACCGCCGAGATAATTATGAGATTCAGTCGGCCTCAGACGTCACATAGCTCAAAGAAGGGAAATCCAATGTGTTTGTTTGTTTGCTTAACGCCCAGCCGACCACGAAGGGCCATATCAGGGCGGTGCTGCTTTGACATATAACGTGCGCCACACACTCAATCAATCAATCAATATGAAGCTTATATAGCGCGTATTCCGTGGGTACAGTTCTAAGCGCTTGTCGAAGAGTTGTCAACACAGGACTAACAAAGAAACTAACATCTACAAACGGACACGAACCCTATCACACACTAGCAAACCCTGATAAACATACAACAATGTACACATCAATAGCTAGGTCCAAACAAAATAATATTAAACACAAAGAAAACACCTCTCACAGAGCACAGCACAAGAATGTCTTTTGGGGCACAACACATCACGTCGAACATGAAAGTCGCAGCCAGCTACGGGAAGAACTGAGTCTTCAACCTACTCTTGAACGCGTCAAGCAGGGAGTTCCAGACGGAGGGGCCCGCTGACCAGCAGATGCGAGTTTCGAGCGAGGGATGTGAAGGCGGAGTGGGTCAGCAGCAGAACGAAGGGGACGGTTGGAGGGCTGGGTGTACAGGTCCAGGGAGGATTGAAGGTACTCGGGAGCAGAGTCGTTGAGACACTTGTAGACCAGAGTGGACATTTTGTAGGAGATGCGGGTGTTGACAGGGAGCCAGTGCAAGGAGCGAAGTAGGGGTGGGGGGGGGGTGTGGTCTCGCTTCGTCTTCCTCAACGTCAGCCTGGCAGCAGCGTTCTGGACTCGTTGTAGGCCATGAATGGATGAGGCGGGGAGGCCAGCCAGAAGGGAGTTGCAGTAGTCCAGACGACTGAAGATGAGGGAGACAACCAGCTTGACACAGGCGTCGTGGGTGAGGTAGCGACGGATGGAAGACAGAAGTCGCAGCACAGGCTTCATGTCTCACCCAGTCACATTATTCTGACACCGGACCAACCAGTCCTAGCACTAACCCCATAATGCCAGACGCCAGGCGGAGCAGCCGCTAGATTGCCAATTTTAAAGTCTTAGGTATGACCCGGCCGGGGTTCGAACCCACGACCTCCCGATCACGGGGCGGACGCCTTACCATTAGGCCAACCGTGCCGGTCGGGAAATCCAATGCTCAATCGATACGTGAATGTTTCTGTAAAGTAGGCCATTGTACGAAGCAATAAATAAAAGGAAGAAAATACAACGAAATTATGTACAATACCTCCCTTCTCCACGATCCGTCTGAAACTTTTCATCTGAAACTTCGAAATGTCCTTTTTTTTTTTAGAAAAGATCGATAAAATTGTTAATTCCCACCGTTAACTTCCCACAATATGAATTTCATGTGATTCTATATGAATGTATAAACTACTGTATTTAAAGAAGCGCTAAAAAGTAAAGATGAAAGTGTTGGACATTTTACAGATAAAAGAAGAATCGGGACGATCATACATTAATGTTGCAAATTACCCGTGTTTTGAACATGTTGACCGGTTTATCTTCACAAATGGCCCAGAAACTAGAAAGGACACATTTTAAACACTTAAAGGTACTGAACTTGTCAAATCCAGGTGCACGGAGCCCCTGGGGCTTTTCGTTATACCTCAGGCAGCTATCCGTTAGAAGAACTACCAAGTTTCATTGACTTGCACCCAAAGAGTCAAGAACTGCGATTTTTTTACGAATTAATTTCGTACTCGGACCCGGCTGGTCTTGGCCTATTTTTGGATCTAAATTTAGATCAGGTAGATCACCACATCATGCACAAAAAGACACGTCACTAAGCAAACTATGTCAGACGTCGTCATGAGTTTGTGTAAAACAAAATGGAGGCCGGAATCACTCAGTTGAATCGAACTCCGACCAAACACCACGTAATAACTAGGTTAATTTATGCACTCGCGTGAACAACAAACTGTCGAGCTTCACAGATGTCGTCGTTGGGTAGCTTTGGGTTTGTTTTACTACCATAGGAGGATTTTGAACTGTAAATGCACTCAGCTGCAACAAAAACGCAAAACGAAGGCTGTGAGCTGCACTGTGCCCTCAAAGAAGGGTGTCAATTATGTTCTTCAATTTTCATCTGAAACAGAATTATATACAATTCTTAATGCTCCCCGGTTTGAATCTTGGACTCTTGGTTCTTTATTGTACACAAAAACATATTATCAGCTCACAAAAAAGCACATTTACGAGTTTCACCCACCCGAGAATTTCATAAAGCAAAGGAATAGGCCTAATGCATCTTTTTTCTGTATTGACCAAAACAAATAATAGGTGCACTTACTGGCTCCTTCAGAATAACGATTTGTACATGCGGTCTTTATCTAGTTATAATATGCTCGCTATTATGTCTGATACTCGAAAACTGTTGCGTGTCATTTTGTGGGGATTATTGACCCAAACATCCCCTAATTGCGTCACTACATATTACTAACTAGTGAGCGTTTGAAAGGAAATTTGTGTCCACTTAACACAAAATGGGCTCTCCTTTTTCATTTTCTTGTTTTGGTTCTGAAGCTTACGTGCAGTAATTATTTTTATTTTTAAGACTGGAAATGTGTCTGACTACTTGAGCATATTCTGTTGTGCATTAAAAAATAACAGCAAGTGAGAAATCCGTTAGTGCATAACGTGTATCACTGTCAGTCTGTCTGTCTGATGGTCTATCTGTCTGTCTGTCTGTCTGTCTATGTTTGTTTGTCTCCGTATCTGTCTTTGTACTTCTGTCTGTGTGTCTGTCTCTCTATGTTTGCTTATCTCTGTGTCTGTCTCTGTGTGTCTGTCTCTCAGTGTCTCCGTCTCTGTCTCTATCTATCTATCTATCTGTCTGTCTGTCTCTGTCTGTCTCTGTCTGTCTGTCTATGTCTCTGTCTCTGTCGCTCTCTCTCTCTCTCTCTCTCTCTCTCTCTCTCTCTCGCTCTCTCGCTCTCGCTCTCTCTCTCTCTCTTTCTCTCTCTCTCTCTCTTTCTCTCTCTCTCTCTCTCTCTCTCTCTCTCTCTCTCTCTCTCTCTCTCTCTCTCTGCTATTTGGTATTCACCCGGTGCCGGTTGGAAGATGACGGAACGTCTCTGTGTCTGTCACTCTGTGTCTGTCTCTGTCTCTCTGTCTGTTTCTCTCTGTCTAACTCTCTGTTTATTTGGTCATCACCAGGTGCCAGTTGGAAGACGACGGAACGTTGACTCTTCATTACTACAGCGCTCGCGAAGGACTCTCCGATATTGTCAAAGGTCAGTAGCCTATATTTCGGATTGCTGATGGTCACATTATAGTCTTTATTGGTTTCTTTTTGCTAAAGTTAAAATTTTATTACACTCACCCTCTACAAACCAAGGCTTTCAATTGTCTTTTCAGAATGTTTCTTCTCCGTTCATCCCGGAGAAAGCGATTTTTTTTTGTATCGTAAGAATGCGTCCCATGTTCCTCGAGAGACAAGTTCAAGGGCGCGCAATATCCCCCTAACGAGCTAGGCAGGGGAAAGATTGGGTGACATTTTAAAGAAAAGATATGCTTATTTGACATTTTACATTCAACTACATTCAGGGGCAGCATGCAGCCACATAAATGAAGACAGTGTCAAGTAATACGCAGAATATACGCTAATTGCAGACATCATGGAACTTCCACGCATACGACATTTTTTGTGAAACGCGTCTACAGTAGCTCTCGCATTTTGAAGATATTGTTCTTAATACTCGTCATTAAGGTGGCTTACTTCAGTTTTTAACTAATAAATGAATGCAGATTCTAGACCTAAAATGAAAATAACGATTTTACAAACTTCATTTTCCGAAAAAAGTTGGACCCATTTGGCGACATTTTTTGAAAACGACCCATATAACTTCCAATAAATACATACTGTGCAACAACCTTCTGTTACTATAATATCACAGAACAGTTCAGGCTTAAATGTCAAAGGTTGGTTTTTTTGCATTGCATGGGCTATAAATAATCTTATGTCGTATGTCGTATGCTTTATAGGGTGGAACCCCCTCCTTTATGCCCCCCCCCCCCCCCCCCCGACTAGAAATATGACTCCCTACGCTTTTAGACCCGGTTTTCTCAAATTTCCTGTTCATAACCGCTGTAAATTTACCCCCATTTTAAGACTCCCTCCTTTTTAAGACCTTGTTTTCTCAGATTTCCTGTTCATAACCGCTGTAAATTTACCCCCATTTTAAAACTCCCTCCTTTTTAAGACTTGATTATTTCAGTGTCGTGGATTGTTGTTGAGGTCTTAAAAGGGGGGGGGGGGAGGGGGGGTTCCAATGTATCTCCTTCTTCTTCTTCTTCGTCCGTGGGCTACAACATCCACGTTAACTCATGTTTTTGCACGAGTGGGTTTTCACGTGTATGACCGTGTTTACCCCGCCATTCCAATGTATCGTCTAACTCCCTATAGGTGTGGTTCGAGCGGTGGGCAGGGAGATCTTTCAGCAGCCTGTGAAGTTGGAGAAGCTGCTGACAGAGAAGAACGACCTTGGCGAGGGTCGCAGTCAGGAGCACAGCGTCTTCACAGTGCACTTCCTGGACGAGAAGGACGTGCTAAACAATCTCAGGGATGTGGAAGAAATCAAAAGGAAGAAGGCAGAAGTGAGTGCTGGATATTTGTGTTGGGTCTTGGCCAAGGGTCGCTGTTCTCAAAGACGGGGTCTGCTTTGTGTTTAGTTTTGTTCTGTTTTTGTTGTTGTTGTTGTTGTTTTGTTTTTTATTTGGTTTCACTTGGTTGGTTGGTTGGTTTGTTGGTCGTATGTGTGCGTGTGTTGCGGGCGGTGGACGCGGATGGTTGTTGCATTTAGGCTTGCACGTGTACACGCACGCACGCACGCCGACACACACAATCACACACACACACAGACACACACACACACACACACACACACACACACACACACACACGTACACGTACACACACACACATACACACACACACACTCCACCCCCCCTCCCACCCACCCACCCCACCCACCCAACCCAACCCCCCCCCTCCCCGCCCCACCCCACACCCGACCCATCGAAGCAACTCATCACCAACACACAAACATATCCTTCCAGCCCGAACTGCAGAAGAAGAAGAAGATCACCCTCTCAGGAGATCTGTTCTGCGACACCTTCTCCTACCACATCATATTCGACGAGGACCTGGTCATCCAACAATGCGGGGAGACGCTGAAGCGCATGATCGGGTTTGACATAGATCAGGAGGGGGGTGCAACTATGGACAAGGCTTTCCGACTCTACTTCCCGCGCATGGACCTCACCATGAAGAACATCCGCAGCTTCATCAACTCCGTCTTCGTTCTCATCATCCAGCCCACTGAGAATAGAGGCGTGCACATGAACATCAAAGGTAAAAAGGGGTGGCAGTGACTGTGGGAAAAGTAGATGTAGGGAATTTTAGTGATGATTTGTTTGGATTTAGTGATGATTTGTTGAACCTTGTTTTACCTTGACGCTATAGATTGATGCACCGTTTATTTATGAGAAGTACCCTTGTAGACTCCACTACTCCGAGGCTCCTTGTTATGGAGTTGAAGTATTGAGTCAAGAAATGCAAATAACCGATTGTACGTCATTGCTTGTGTCGGTTTTACGGAATTAAGATTATAGGGAGTATTCACATTTCAACAACAACAACAAAAGAACTTATTCGAATGGGCTTAAAATGTATCTGAGAGACCAAAAAAAGAAAGAGTTCTAAAGTCGACATTTTGGAGCTATGAACATTCACATCTGTAAGCGTGTCCACGCAGTCACATGCAACGCCTGTTTGGAACAAAAAGTAAATTTAGAAATTAAAAGTTTCTACTGCGTTATGTCTTGTAGATACAATATCAATGCTTTCATAAAATCACAAGTTTGTATATGAGCAGACCCGTATTATTGTTTTTATTTATATTTTGGATGATTAATGAGATGAGGATGATTATAATGATGCTTTGGATTTCCAATTTGGTTTTTGAAACTACGTGACAGGGCAGCACTCTACGCTTACTGTCATAATATACGGGTCTGCTAGGCTAATTCATGAAGATTTCTCACGCGAGAATTATATGTGCACCAGCATGCAGGCAAGATAATCTAAACTTGGTCAACAAATTATTGCAACAGATTTCAAACCCAAATTAAAGCATTAATTTCCGTGTCATTTCATTAAAATTTTATATGCCAGTTAAGGCCGTTCACTTAAACCTTCAGGATCACCTTTTGGATTAAATATTTCGTTTAAGGGATCACGTGACCGCCGCTCAAGTAAGGGTACCCTCAAAATCGACCAGACAAAAACGGAAGGGCCGAATGAAAAATCGACAAAAAATCATAATAGGCGAAACTTTGCAACTTTGACATAAGAGAAGAATGCAAACCAAGTATCTACCCTGAACAGATTGTTTTGTGTTGCTACCTTGCGTATTTTGCGTGCTATGCTATTCCTACTGATGCAGGTGTCGATCGCAAGAGCGGTCAAAAAACGGGACGTTTTGCGTCCATTTTTATGCGTATCATGTCAAAAAGCGCTACATTTTAGCAATGACTTAGTGGATTGCTTTGACACTTTCAGAATAGTTTACGAACATACTAGAAATACTTTGTGCGAAAGTTTGGATCGTTACGGCTGTTTATTCAGATGTGAAGCAATGTTTCGGAAAAAATGTTTTAACTCGTCATAGGATTGTTCACTTGTGTCCAAAAATTCAAGACTTTGCATGTCTACATATAAATGATTGATACAGATTCTGTCTAAGTCTCATTTGCGTGTAGCCGCTGGCGTTAATTTTCTGGTCATGCCAACACATGAGAAAACAAGTCGCGTAAGGCGAAATTACTACATTTAGTCAAGCTGTGGAACTCACAGAATGAAACTGAACGCACTGCATTTTTTCACAATGACCGTAGTCCGCCGCTAGTGCAAAATGCAGTAAAAGTGACGAGCCTGTTTGGCGCGGTAGCGGTTGCGCTGTGCTGCATAGCACGCTTTACTGTACCTCTCTTCGTTTTAACTTTCTGACCGTGTTTTTAATCCAAACATATCATATCTATATGTTTTTGGAATCAGGAACCGACAAGAAATAAGATGAAATTGTTTTTAAAACGATTTCGGACATTTTATTTTAATCATAATTTGTATATTTTTAATTTTCAGAGCTTGTTTTTAATCCGAATATTACATATTTATATGTTTTTTGGAATCAGAACATGATGAAGAATAAAATAAAAGTAATTTTGGCTCGTTTTATAAAAAAAATAATTTTAATTACAATTTTCAGATATTTAATGACCAAAGTCATTAATTAATTTTTAAGCCTCCATGCTGAAATGCAATACCGAAGTCCGGCCTTTGATTGAAAAATGAAGGTGTGACAGTGCCGGATATGACGTCATAAAAGACATTTATGGAAAAAAATGAAAAAAACGTCTGGGGATATCATACCCAGGAACTCTCATGTAAACTTTCATAAAGATCGGTCCAGTAGTTTACTCTGAACCGCTCTACACACACACACACACGCACAGACACACACAGACACACACACACATACACACACACACAAACACAGACACACACACACACACACACACACACACACACACACACAGAGACACACATACACCAAGACCCTCGTCTCGATTCCCCCTCTATGTTAAAACATTTAGTCAAAACTTGACTAAATAATGTAAAAAATGGAACGTTCACGCTGTTTCGCGCTGACAGCCCTTATCGCTGCGTGCCTCTTAAATCATGCTACTGTCACGCTTGGCTGGGCATCGCTGTTGCACCAGAATCATCGCTTAAATATCAAGCGTGTTTACAGGCCTAGCAAATTTGCGTCAATGCTTATACGCACATAAAACTTTCGCAGTGTGTATCAATCATTTTTCTAAAGACATGCAAAGTCCTTAACTTTTTGGACCTAAGTGAACATTCCTATGACGAGTTAAAAAACTTCTTCCAAAAATGTGCATAACATTTTAACGAATAACTGTAACGATCCATAATTCTCGTATCAGCCTTTTTTGTCATGATACCCCTAAAAATGTCTCAAAAAGTCCCGTTTTTGACCGCTCATGCGATCGACACCTGCATCAGTGGGAATAGCGTAGCACACGAAATACACAAGGTAGCAAAACAAAACAATCTGTTCAGGGTAGATAATAGAATTGACTCTCTTCTCTTGTGTCAAAGCTGCAAAGTTTTGTCTATTGCAATTTTGTGTCGATTTTTGATTCGGCCCTTCCCTTTTTGTCTGGTCGAGTTTGAGGGTTTGTGTGTTTGTTTGTTTGTTTGCTTAACGCCCAGCCGACCACGAAGGGCCATATCAGGGCGGTGCTGCTTTGACATAACGTGCGCCACACACAAGACAGAAGTCGCAGCACAGGCTTCATGTCTCACCCAGTCACATTATTCTGACACCGGACCAACCAGTCCTAGCACTAACCCCATAATGCCAGACGCCAGGCGGAGCAGCCGCTAGATTGCCAATTTTAAAGTCTTAGGTATGACCCGGCCGGGGTTCGAACCCACGACCTCCCGATCACGGGGCGGACGGAGTTTGAGGGTACCCTTACTTGAGCGGCAGTCAAGTGATTCCTGTAAAAGAAATATTTAATATAAAAGATGATCCTGAAGGGTAAGTGAACGGCCTTAACTGGCATATAAAGTTTTAATGAAATGACACGAGGATTAATGCTTTAATTTAGGTTTGAAATCAGTTGCAATAATTTGTTTGCCAAGTTTAAATAGGCTTATCCCTATAGTTGTTCCATTACTGCATGGAGTTAACATTTAAGATTCTTTTCGTTTGATAGCATCTATTTGTCATTGTAAGTCACTGAGAGTAGAACACCCTGCACTTTGTTTATTCTTACATTAATCATTTAATACGTAGCATTGTGTTATGCAAAGAGTGTTGCTTTACCACGCGTCAGATAGAGTTGCTAATACATTTGTAGAAAAAATTGCCAACGAAGTAACACCCTGAATGAGATTTTGTTTGGCACCAGCTTCCCGTTTAGGTTTGTTGTTAACATTATAAGATAAGAAATCTTTGATTTGTTACGAAATAGGTGGTTTCTGTCCGCCTACACTTATCACACGTTAGAAAAAAACCTGATTTTGTTGTTTTTTAAATTTGCAAAGAAAAATGATGTTCTTAATTACATAGTTATGATTTTGTCCAATAAGGCCACGATTGTTATATTGCCACTATCGTATGTTATTCAAAAATATCTGCTATCAAATAATTATATACTGTTACAAGTCAGCCAGGATTAGGAGCAGACGTGATTACCTTTTTGTACAACAAGTGAAGCTCAGAAAGAGCATTCATCAGTGCGTGTTAATATATTTGAAACTATTCATCGACGCGTGAGAGGTGAGAGTTTGTGACGCGACATTTTTAAAAAGAAGCCAGCATGCGCCATTGACACGAATGTGTATCTTCATAGATGACGTGCCACTTTTTCTTTTGGTTTGATTGTTCACTCGATATTGGGTCTTTTTAAAAGACAAGTGATCATATCCATTTCAGGGCAAATTAGGTTCAAGGGTGAGTTTATCTGTGCGTGTGAATTATGTGTACATATATAACCATATATATCCATGTTGAATATTGTGTGCCTTCTTCTCCTAGCTATCTTTCCGGTTCTCACATCATTCTGCTTCGAGGTGATACAACAGCTGAATATCCCATGTAATCGCTTGTCTCGGTTCGCCCATAGACCATTTAACCTGGACCGCCAACTAGCTCTCTCTCCTCTCTTTCTCTCTATTACGAGGTAGCGGCCTCTCGCATTTAGGAACCTACGCTTACATGGCCTTTCAGAAATCAGGGGGATGTCATATCCGGTGTCGATTGTAAACATGGACGAAGTTGCCGAGGTAAGTTATGAAAATGCTAAAATAAACTCAGCTAAAGTGCATATGGAACATGTTTTTCGATGAGTTTTGTTAAGTTTAGTTTGGAGTTTTGGAAAATCCAGTTCATTGTCACCTCCCATTGTCACAAATAACTGGAGCGTGCTTTCTTTTCACTGTATTCGAATCGCTGGCCTTTCAAACCGGACGCTAAGCGCCCCTGAAAGTCGAGCGTCGTAACCTCGAAGGGTCACGTGACGAGTTGGCGGTCCAGGCTATTTGGTCTATGGTTCGCCGCTCTTTGCCTTTGTGCAGAAATGGCTCCCTTCCAAGACTTATTTTTTTTCTTCTTTTGTTTTTTAACCTTACCTTTTTGTTGTCGTGAAAGGACTCGAATCGTGTTCTTGTTCTCTTGTATCCTTGTCAAGTTGTTGGCTTTGCTCATAAATTATATGCTTATGTAAGCTCTTTGTTTATGCTTGACAACTATATCCGCTTTCAAAAATATGTATAGCCCTATCTCTGTCTATGTGAAATCTTGTATTTGTATTTCGACTTTTTGCCCTCAAGCAGCAAAACTCTCAAACTGTCTTTGCATTTGCACAATCTTCTTGCGATTGAATAAAGTATGTGACGCAGACTTTCGCTCCTCTTCTATCTCCTGGAAGTAACAGCGCTTGACCAGCTCTGTTTAGATGTGTTATACATGTTTAGTGGATCAAACGGTATACTTTGGGTAGAAGAAACGATTCTGGTTTTGATTTGGTGATAAATTCGAGCATTCATATTGGCTTTCACTTAATCAACAAGATACGTATACCATAACTGCAAAACAGCCCCCTCTCTCTCCCTCTCTCTGTCTCTCTCTGTCTGTCTGTCTGTCTGTCTGTCTGTCTGTCTCTCTCGCTCTCTCTCTCTCTCTCTTTTATTTTTTCTCTATTATTTTCTCTTTCTCTCATTATCCCTTCTCTCTACCTCTTGATTTAAAAAAAAATTTAAGAAAGGCTGTAACATAAAAAATAAAAAAATTTGCTCTTGACACTTGCCCTTTGGCAACCAATTCATAGTTTGCATGACCGAAATAACAGACGAAAGGATTATGGATGGACGGAGAGATGATTTGGACAGGTAGATGTGCCTAGAGTGGATGGTGGGATGGTTCACATGAATTATTCATTTGTATACGCCACACACTGAACGTTATTATACGCACACAATATCATATCAGAGTTTTCGATTTTCTTGTCAAAGAAGACCTATTTTGATATTTTTGTTTCCTTACATGACGTTGTAGAACTCTCCTATTGTCTGAACGACAGCCTGAATAAGTTGTAAACACCATCTCCCTTCATCCAAGCAGCATGCAGGAACAAGCTGTTCACATTTTGATCTGATCTCAAATGTCTTCAGGCCAGATGCTGTGGTTGGCTGAACGGGAGATGATGATGTTCATTGGATCCCCGCTCATCAAGTCATTGAAGGAAATGAAGGAGATGGACGTCTACATGGCAGACATTCCCCTCTTTGACGTCACCAGAGAGATCGTGCTGCTGTACGAACAACGTTCCGCGGAAATTGGTATCACGTGAGTATGACGTCATTCCATACTTGCGTCATTAGTCTTGTGAAGAAATTACGGTTGAAACTTGACATTGTGTCATAACAGTACAGTCCATTCTTGCTACAGTTTATGTGACAGACTTTTACCTCACTTCTCTTCATTTTGAATTGTTGTACATGTAACAGGAAACAACTGGACCATACGACAGCTGAGCTGCAGAAGACGTCACGCGCGCTGGAAACGGAGAGAAAAAAGACGGAACAACTCCTGCACGAGATGCTGCCCCCCAAAGTGGCCAAGGCCTTGATGAACGGGATCAAAGTTCCTCCTGGTCAGTATCCATGGCATGTGTGTGTGTGTTACCCTTCTTATCTCATCTCTATACCTTTCTCTACGTCTTTCCTCCTCTCCTGCGAGTTATCTATTCCTTCAAGAAGGACTCACAGGGAGCAAGAAAGGGTAAAGGAGCGACCCTGAGGACAATTTTGTAATTCAGCATTTTAAAGGCGGTTTTTAGGTCTCGCCTTGAGAAAAAAGCTATATTTACTGTGTAAGAGGTGGGGGGGGGGTGGCCTCTGGAAGGCAGGAACCCCGGTCCATCAGATCCAGCCCTGATCTGTTTGATGCCGTTTCTCAGTGCAATCGAAGCAACAGACACAAAAAAGCAAAACTCACACCCAAACAAACAAAACAAAAAACAAAATAAAATAAGAACAAGAAAGGTAAGTTGTTGGAACGTTTGTTATTGACAAAACAATACAAAACAATACGTGACTGTAACGTATTGTTTTGTCAATAACAAACGTTCCAACAACTAAACCTTTCTTGTGTTTTTATTCTGAATTTTGGAACGTTGGCAGTCTCTTTGATTTGGATGTTTTTAAATGTCCTCCAAACATATACACATTTCTCTCTGCTGTTTTTCACGTTTTTCACGTGCAGAAAACTTTGAGCGTGTGACCATCATGTTCAGTGACGTGGTGACCTTCACCAACATTGCCGCCCTCTGTACGCCGGCGCAGATCGTCGACATGCTCAACGACATGTACTTGCGTTTCGATAACGCTACCACCAGGCATGGCGTGTACAAGGTAACTTTAGGGGCTCCGCTCACATATGTAACTTCAGCAGGACCGACGACGCACTTATATTATCCCAGCCCGCTACACGTTGCATGAAAGGAAAACAGGCCAAGTACTCGTCATAATCCCTATCGCGGCATAAATAATAGGCAGTGCGTCGTCTGTGCCGCTGAAACTGCGCAGGTATATTCTGCCCATTACATGGCTAATTTGAATTTGTATTGACCACAGTTTGGTTCGTTCGGTTGCTTGGTTGCTAGGAAAGCGGGCAAAATTACCCACCCGAAAAACTCCTGGACAAATTCTGTGTTCATTTGCTAACATTATGCGGATGTGTTTTTGGACTACTTTGTGTACATTTACTGCGCGCATTGCATTGACGGTCTTATGCAAGTCTCTAGCCAGTTTTGTCTTGAATACCTTGAACAAGGGCGACCTCCAACGAAAGGGGAGTTTATCCTGCTCAAGTAACGATGCCTGACCCCTATTGCCAAACCGTCCATGTATTCCTTGAGTTTGTCTGTTGTTTTTTTCTGCATTAATTATTTGTTCTTCTCCACATTTGTTATCTTTCTGTTTCTGCCTGAACATCTGTTGTGTTCAGGTTTTTTTCTGGTACTATACTGAAATTGCAAATTAACTTTGTAATAACCATCATAACGTTGCAATGTTGCAATTGTTTTAACCACGTAAGATAAGCTTTTGCTTGAGTGTATGCCCTAATTGTTTGCTTATAATTGTTTCATGATACATGGTTTGAAAACAAAACAATCTTGTTTAAATTTGCTTCAGGTGGAGACGATCGGTGACGCCTACATGGTGGTAAGCGGGGTGCCAGAGAGAACCAAGGATCACGCGGAAAGGGTGGGACGATTCTGCATGGACATCGTCGGCCAGGCTGCCCAGGTTCCCTCCCCTGCCACCGGGAACCCCTTACAGGTGAGTGGTCTGCTTCCATATATATTACTTTTGTGTACCAAAAAATGAGTTTCTTGAATTTTCTGAATGTGACTTTTAAAACAGTGTGACATCATTAAAATTACAAACATACTTACACCCAAAATAAAAGTGTTTAGTCCACATGACAACTTTTAAAAATGGAAATGTATGTCGTGTAGTAGAAATATTTCTGCCTTCATTGAATAAAGCATCTAGTAAAGTCAAGAAATGGGATGCCTCGGAAATCTCTTTCGACACTGACTTCTTGCGACCTACAAGATATTTTCCGCTATGTTACACATAAAGTTGGCCAAAAAATTATTGCAACAAATTTCAAACCCAAATTAAAGCCTTAATCCCCGTGTCATTTCATTAAAACTTTATATGCCAGTTACGGCCGTTCACTGAACCTTCAGGATCATCTTTTGGATTAAATATTTCTTTTACAGGGATCACGTGACCGCCGCTCAAGTAAGGGTACCCTCAAAATCGACCAGACAAAAACGGAAGAGCCGAATGAAAAATCGACAAAAAATCACAATTGCCAAAACTTTGCAACTTTGACATACGAGAAGAAAGTCAAACCAATTATCTACCCTGAACAGATTGTTTTGTTTTTCTACCTTGCGTATTTCGCGTGCTATGCTATTCCTACTGATGCAGGTGTCGATCGCAAGAGCGGTCAAAAACGGGACTTTATGCGTCAATTTTTAATTTGTGTTTGAAATTTGTTGCAATAATTGTTTGGCCAAGTTTAGTATGTAACAGCAACATAACACGAGAGACAAAGATTCATTCAAAGTTTTTAAATGTAGATACGGGTGGGCATGCACTCGGGTCCAGCGATGGCGGGTGTGATGGGGGTCTTGCGGCTTACGACATATTCTGCGCTATGCTGCAAATAGTTTGTAAGGCCCGGCGCTCGCCCATGTAACTTCAGCAGGACAGACAACGCACTGCAGATTATCCCAGCCCGCTACACGTTGCGTGAAAGGAAAACAGGCCAAGTACTCGTCATAATCCCTATCGCAGCATCAATAATATGCAGTGCGTCGTCTGTGCCGCTGAAACTGCGCAGGTATATTCTGCCCTTAACAGAAACATAACATCAGCTGCACAGATTTATTCAAAGTGTTCAAATGTATGCACGGCAGATACGGGTGGGCATGCACTCTGGCCCAGCGATGGCGGGTGTGGTGGGGGTCAAGATGCCTCGCTACTGTCTGTTCGGGGACACGGTCAACACAGCGTCACGCATGGAGAGTCACGGCATACCTGGCAGGATCCACCTGTCCCCCCACGCCTTCAGGTAAGCCAAGTCAAGTCAAGTCAATATTTATTTCAAAAAATCCCTAGGGTTACATGAATAAAATAAATAAAAATTGCAATAAACACGACAAAAAAGATACATGTAATAATGAGACACAACACTTCTAATTAACCGAATATAAATCAAGCTTAATTCATAACAAAATAATTGTAATCATACTTTTTTTTTCTTTTTTTTTTTTACAGGAAAGTATATGTTTCTGTGTTTGTTTTTGTTTTAATTAATAAGAAAAAGAACGTGATCAAATAATCAGAACTCTTTCAAAATACTCTTAATAAAATATATTAAATGCAATAACTTTCGTTTCTTTGTTAGTTCAAATAAATGTTTAAATTTGACTGCATTTGAATTTCTACAAAAATACAATGGTAACAACCTTTTCCTCACTTTTTCAAAAAAATGACACTGAAATATATAATGAAATTCATCTCCGAGTTCTCCAGACTGGCATTTAACACATATTCTTTTGTTATGCGAAGAACGCATCCAAGTGTCTTTCTCACTTAGTTATTACCACATTGTCGAAAGTTACGGGTAACTTCAACTACAATAGACAATGTTCGGAAATAACTCTGTCGGGTCTGTATGGGGTGTGAAAGAGTCAATACCCACGTGACATTAAGGGCCAGTCACTAGCGTGTTTGTAACACGTGCACAAGGAGCACGTGTGGAAAGTTTGACTCAATAAAAACAAGGGTATTCACTCTTTCACAACCCATACAAACCCGACGGAGTAATTTCTGGAGTTCGTCTATAGGTAGTTAAGCTTCACCACTTTCTTGGGTCTTGGACGACCCACGAAAGTGTCTGTAACTCTGAAAGTATTGAGAGTTTTTGCTTGAGACTTAATGAATAATAATAAGGGTATTTATAGGGCGCAAATCCTAAAAATAGTTCTAAGCGCCTTACAATCTTAAATATAATCATCTTAATAACAGGAACATTACACAACGTAAGCGCTTTAAATCAATCTTAAATATAATAATCTTAATAACAGCAACAATACACATTTAAAAACAAATAAACTTTAAATAAATGCAACTCAATCACGTACACAATACACAATTCAAATGACTCTATCGGTATCAAAGAGACTTCATGTAATCCTGAGAAGAAAAACATAATTATGACCTTCCTATCGTTGATTTCAAAGGATTACGTTTCCAAACAAACATTTGTGGAATGACGTGTTATCGGGATGACATGCAGTTTCTTTGCAGAAACTAAGGCACTGGTTTTAACTTCAGATTAGCCACAGAAAAAAAGGGAACGATCCCGTTTTCAACATTACCTCTAATTATTATTGTACCGTCACCCTTTCTGTGCACCAGGTCGCTCCGTAACATCGGCTTCTTCTTCAAGCGGCGGGGGGAGATGGAGGTAAAGGGCAAGGGCAAGATGGTGACCCACTTCCTCATCAGCGACGGCGACATGTCCGTGGCCGAGCCCAAGGACGCCTTCACGGACTACCCCATCCTCACCGACTCCGACCTCATCCTGGACGGCGACGGCGACGTCTTCCCGGACGAAGAGGACGCGGGCAGAGAAGAAGGAGATGGAAGCGAAGGCCGCAAGGAGAGCGACGGACCCAAGGGGAACAAGGAGGGCGCGCAGAAACCTACAGGTCTGGAGGCGGCCACTCCTGCTGATGCCAACGGAAGCATCAGTGGGTCCAGGATTGTGGTCCCTGATTATTCCTTCCTGGGGGCGTCGACTGACGACCTGAAAATGGACGACGATAAGAAGGAGGACGAGAACCCGCCTGCACTGCCCTCGCCTGTCAAGGTTGTGGAAGTGCCCCCACCGCAGCAGCAAAGAAGGGTCTTGGTGGGGGTGACTGACGAGGAAATTCGGTCCAGCAAGACGTGTGGCGTACTGTGATGCTCTCATTTCAATACCTTTTGTCTCTCTCTTCAAGCGTTGACTGCTCAAGGCATTATTGTGCTGTAATGCTCTCAAGTTCCATACCTTTCGTCTCTCTCTTCAAGCGGTAACCGCGCAATGCATTACCATGCTGTAATGCTCTCAAGTTCAATACCTTTTGTCTCTCTCTTCAAGCGGTGACCGCGCAAGGCATCACTGTGCTGTGATGCTCTCAAGTTCCATACCTTTTGTATCTCTCTTCAAGAGGTGACCGCTCAAGGTATTACCGTGCTGTGATGCTCTCAAGTTCCATACCTTTTGTATCTCTCTTCAAGAGGTGACCGCTCAAGGTATTACCGTGCTGTGATGCTCTCAAGTTCCATACCTTTTGTCTCTCTCTTCAAGCGGTGACCGCTCAAAGCATTACTGTGCTGTGATGTTCTCAAGTTAAATACCTTTAATTTTGTTTCTATCCTGTTTGAATTGTGACCACACAAGGCGTTACCGTGCTGTAATGCTCTCAAGTTCAATACCTTTTGTCTCTCTCTTCAAGCGGTGACCGCGCAATGCATTACCATGCTCTAATCCTCTCAAGTGCAATACATTTAATTTTGTCTCTATCTTGTTTAAGCGGTGACCACGCGAGGCATGACCTTGCTCACAAGCCGATGTGCTTGTGTCGTGCTGTAATGCCCGCAAGTACAATTCTGTGTGTCTCTCGCTTTTGGTTTAAGCAGTGTCCGCGCTATGGCATTTTTTAACATTGTAATTGGTTTTGGGTTTTTTAAAAGTACTGATCATGGCCCTCGCAAGAACCGATCACTGTAT
The DNA here is from genome assembly GCF_037325665.1 of Littorina saxatilis. NCBI lineage: Eukaryota > Metazoa > Mollusca > Gastropoda > Littorinimorpha > Littorinidae > Littorina > Littorina saxatilis. Next base: position 29,492,099 of record NC_090248.1, read on the forward strand.
CACGCGAAGCAATCAAAACAAATCAAAGTTTGAAGTGAGTGCAAACCTGTCGAACAATGTTTTCAGTCGGATGAACATTTCAGCAATGTTGAGCTGAAAAAAAATGTCCGGAAAACAAAGAAGGCAACTGTAGCATAGCAGACGACACGTTACTGATGTGATTGGGGAATTTTCTCCCTTACATGTGTACTCACCAATGCCACCTACCGGAGTGAGACAGTACGAATAAACAGGCAGTCAAAGTGAACTACGAGTTCGAGTGAATTAGTATGTTTGTGCTTCGAGCAGGTTATGTCAGTCTTACCCTTGGGAGCGAGTCTACAGCAACTGTTACTGCGCTCATTGCAGAAGCTCGATATTGTTGCCACTGAGGATTCGAACACTATGTGTTGTTACCTGTGAAGCTTTAGTTTGTCGAAGGAGGCTTTTGGTCGCAATGTATCACGCACACTGCACGGGAGGCCTGGGAGAGCGTACACAAAAATCTCAAAAACAAAGTTGAGCTTGAAACTGCTACAATTCTTTAAAAAAAAATGTTTGCCTAAATGTTTGTGTTTTGTGAACGGATTTGTCGGCTGTTGATGATTTGTACCTTTTTTTTAACAGGAATTAGAGCTGTTGATGACTGTGTACCTTTTTTGTTTTAACAGGAATTAGAGCTGTTAATGACTTTGTACCTTTTTTGTTTTAACAGGAATTAGAGCTGTTGATGACTTTGTACCTTTTTTGTTTTAACAGGAATTAGAGCTGTTGATGACTTTGTACCTTTTTTGTTTTAACAGGAATTAGAGCTGTTGATGACTTTGTACCTTTTTTGTTTTAACAGGAATTAGAGCTGTTGATGACTTTGTACCTTTTTTGTTTTAACAGGAATTAGAGCTGTTGATGACTTTGTACCTTTTTTGTTTTAACAGGAATTAGAGCTGTTGATGACTTTGTACCTTTTTTGTTTTAACAGGAATTAGAGCTGTTGATGACTTTGTACCTTTTTTGTTTTAACAGGAATTAGAGCTGTTGATGACTTTGTACCTTTTTTGTTTTAACAGGAATTAGAGCTGTTGATGACTTTGTACCTTTTTTGTTTTAACAGGAATTAGAGCTGTTGATGACTTTGTACCTTTTTTGTTTTAACAGGAATTAGAGCTGTTGATGACTTTGTACCTTTTTTGTTTTAACAGGAATTAGAGCTGTTGATGATTTGTACCTTTTTTTTAACAGGAATTAGAGCTGTTGATGACTGTGTACCTTTTTTGTTTTAACAGGAATTAGAGCTGTTGATGACTTTGCTGAACTTCTCATGTACATATTTACAACACAATTCCACATCGGAGAGCTCAACCAAACGCACATACACTAGGAATCGCTTCGCTTTGTTACTTTCTGATCAATTAATGTAAACTACACAGTGAAATATTGTTTCTAGCTGTCTATGGTGAACAGAAAGATGGTATTTTCACGTTTGAACGGCGAGTATGATTTTTGACTCACCTGAGTAATTTTGAGAGTCAGAGTAGACGGGGGAAAAACACCCAAAACCCAACATAAATTAATTTTCTGGGACTTTGGACACATTTCATATACTAAAACGGTTAACAGCAAAAATGATAATGTGTGAAAAAGTATTTGTCTCCTTTTCAGCCAGGGTTCAATGAGAAGAAATAGAACTCCTTTTTGACTCACATGCGAAGCAAAAGTGAGTCTATGTACTCACCCGAGTCGTCCGTCCGTCCCGGCGTCCGTCCGGAAAACTTTAACGTTGGATATTTCTTGGACACTATTAAGTCTATCAACACCTGATGTGGCCTGATGGTGTATGGTTACAAGATCTCAAAAAACATGTGCGGCAACTTGACCTCACTTCAAGTTCAAGGTCACAGGGGCCGTAATTGTCGTCTTAAAAACGACCATTTTTCACATTTTTGCATTTTTTTCTGAAGTTATCGAGAATGGCAACCTTAGCTATGTATGCTATACAGGGCAATGTAAGCCCTATCTTTGGACACCAGTTTGGTTGACCTTGCTTCAAGGTCAAGGTCGCAAGGGTCCTTTAAAGTTGGATTGTATACATATTTTGAAGTGACCTTGACCCTGAACTATGGAAGATAACTGTTTCAAACTTAAAAATTATGTGGGGCACATGTTATGCTTTCATCATGAGACACATTTGGTCATATATGATCAAGGTCAAGGTCACTTTGACCCTTATGAAATGTGACCAAAATAAGGTAGTGAACCACTAAAAGTGACCATATCTCATGGTAGAAAGAGCCAATAAGCACCATTGTACTTCCTATGTCTTGAATTAACAGCTTTGTGTTGCATGACCTTGGATGACCTTGACCTTGGGTCAAGGTCACATGTATTTTGGTAGGAAAAAAGTGTAAAGCCGTTCTTAGTGTATGATGTCATTGTTAGGTTTAGTTATTTGACCTTGACCCTGAAGGTCAAGGTCATGTAAAGGTAAAGGTCAAGCATGTGAGTCGTATGGGCTTTGCCCTTCTTGTTTTATTTTATTAATCTTGAATCTGTTCCTACCTTTTTTTATGAATGTTTTATTCTTACCTCTAGCTGTGAACGGTACAAAGTGTCGAGATTATCGCTTGTTATTTGCTTTACATCGTGGTTCATTGATGTCAATGGACAAGACATTTGTTGCTCAGATTTGAACATTTCTTTAATGTGTGCACATTTTTCATAATTATGTACATGTATATCACATGTTTTTCGTCGACCACATCAGATCACAGCGTTTGGCGGAGATCAAATTTACATGTCTTTTAACTTAACATGTTTTAACATTAAAATGTACATGGATGAATGTTAACATAGGTTTATACATGTATGACATTTTTAACATTGATTTGTACATACTTTGATCACATTAAAGCTGAGCGAAGCGTGGAGAAAATGCACATATTAAAACAAATCCGTCTCATTCATCTTCGGCATCAACAACAGCATTAACTGCTGTTACAGTTGAACCTGCCTTAGCGACCACCTCTCGATAACGACCACCCGCCAATACCGACCATCCCAAAGAATCCTTGACAAACTTTTAATTCCACATTATACACCTTTCTACGGCGATCATCTTTGTATAATGACCAGGTTTGATCAGTCCCTACGGGTTCGACTGTATCATCTTGTTCCACATAGTCAAACAACCTTCAAAAAGTCCAGTTCTTATGGATCGAACGAATGCTTTGTGACTGTGCACATTTGCGGCACTGGGTACGAGAAAGAGACCATGTAACCCACGTTATTGTATACTGTTACGCTGTTTTTGTTTCTTTTCCTCAACGCACAGCGAATCAGTTGAACTGCTCCCTGCAAGACAGTATGCAGTGGTGTTTGAACAGTTCAGAACAATTCACTTTGAGTATTTAAGAACGATTTTGAGATTCGGGTTCTGTGTCCCACTGCAGTTCCAGTATTGTAGATATCCGAATCTGGAATCTTGAACTGTTTTTTCATTTTTTTCCATTTTCAGAGCTAGCTGAAAAACACACAAGGAATTCAAAAGTAGACGACAGCATTTTTGCATCTTGAAACTGAGCACAGCAGCAAAACAAAAGTTTGTTCTTTTAAACTGCATTTGTGCAGTGACAAAACAACTCTCGAATAAGTTGGATATTTTTATTAAGTTGAAAGTTTCTTGTTTATATCTAAAGTTGGCCAAAAAATTATTGCAACAAATTTCAAACCCAAATTAAAACATTAATTCCTGTGTCATTTAATTAAAACTGTATATGCCAGTTAAGGCCGTTCACTTAACCTTCAGGATCACCTTTTGGATTTAAATATTTCTTTCACAGGGATCAAGTGACCGCCGCTCAAGTAAGGGTACCGTCAAAATCGACCAGACAAAAACGGAAGAGCCGAATGAAAAATCGACAAAAAAATCACAATAGGCAAAACTTTGCAACTTTGACATACGAGATTAAAGTCAAACCAATTATCTACCCTGAACAGATTGCTTTGTTTTGCTACCTTGCGTATTTCGCGTGCTATGCTATTCCTACTGATGCAGGTGTCGATCGCAAGAGCGGTCAAAAACGGAACGTTTTACGTCAATTTGTATGGGTATCATGTCAAAAAGCGGTACATTTTAGCAATGACTTAGTGGATTGCTTTGAAACTTTCGGAATATTTTACCAACATACTAGAGATACTTCACGCGAAAGTTTGGATCGTTACGGTTATTTATCCAGATGTTACGCAATGTTTCGGAAAATGTTGTTAAACTTGTCCAAAAAATTCATGACTTTGCATATCTACAGATAAATTATTGATAGAAATTCTGTCTAAGTTTCATTTGCGTGTAGCCGCTGGCGTTAATTTGCTAGTCATGCAAACACATGAGAAAAAATGGAACATTCACGCTGTTTCGCGCTTATAGCTGTTATCGCTAAAGATCCCACGATTGACAAAAGGGTCTTTCCTGGCAAAATTGCTTAGGCACAGTTAATAATTGTCTACCTATACCCGTGTGACTTGGAATAATAGGCCGTGAAAGGTAAATATGCGCCGAAATGGCTGCAATCTACTGGCCGTATAAAATTTCATCTCACACGGCATCACTGCAGAGCGCCTAGAACTGTACCCACGGAATATGCGCGATATAAGACTCATTGATTGATTGATTGATTGATCGCTGCGTGCCTCTTAAAACATGCTACGGTCACGCTTGGCTGGGCATCGCTGTGGCACCAGAATCATCGCTTAAATATGCAGCGTGTAACAATCCATCATTTCGCTCGAAGTATCTCTAGTATGTTGGTAAAATATTCTGAAAGTTTAAAAGCCATCCTCCAAGTCATTGCTAAAGTGCAGACTTTTTTGTCATGATACCCCGAAAAAAATGAAGCAAAAAGTCCCGTTTTTGACCGCTCTTGCGATCGACACCTGCAACAGTAGAAATAGCATAGCACGCGAAATGCGCAAGGTAGCAAAACAAAACAATCTGTTCAGGGTAGATAATTGGTTTGACTTTCTTCTCGTATGTCAAAGTTGCAAAGTTTTGCCTATTGTGATTTTTTGGTCGATTTTTTATTCGGCTCTTCCGTTTTTGTCTGGTCGATTTTGACGGTACCCTTACTTGAGCGGCGGTCACGTGATCCCTGTAAAAGAAATATTTAATCCAAATGGTGATCCTGAAGGTTAAGTGAACGGCCTTCTCTTGCATATAAAGTTTTAATGAAATGACACGGGGATTAATGCTTTAATTTGGGTTTGAAATTTGTTGCAATAATTTTTTGGCCAAGTTTATTTACGAAACAGTGACACTTTCCAGTAATTTAAACTCTTGGAACATAAATGTTTTATCATAGAACCATCTTTTTGTGTACAATTATTTACCTGTCTATTTTTTTGTTATTGCATTCCGGTTTACATCGCACACATTAATTACATCGTCGCACATGTTTTCATACCTGAAACGCGTTAGAAATGTTTGATATGGAAACAATGTGTCATTTTCTGTACCGTTATATAACAACTCAGATGTGAAAATAAACTGTGTTGTGTTTGTGTTTGTGTTGTGTTGTGTTTGTGTTGTGTTTGTGTTGTGTTTGTGTTGTGGTTGTGTTTGTGTTGTGTTTGTGTTTGTGTTGTGTTTGTGTTTGTGTTTGTGGTGTTGTGTTGTGTTGTGTTGTGTTGTGTTGTCCCTTCAACCTATTTGGATATTTCGGACCAATTTATAAGCGTTTGCAAACTCATAATCAATCAATATGAGGCTTATATCGCGCGTATTCCGTGGGTACAGTTCTAAGCGCAGGGATTTTTTTTTAAATTTTTTTTGTTTATGCAATTTATATCGCGCACATATTCAAGGCGCAGGGATTTATTTATGCCGTGTGAGATGGAATTTTGTTACACAATACTTCACGCATTCACATCGGCCAGCAGATCGCAGCCATTTCGGCGCATATCCTACTTTTCACGGCCTATTATTCCAAGTCACACGGGTATTTCGGACCAATTTATACGCGTTTGCAAACTCATAATCACCCAACAGCCCCCTCCCCTCAGTCCCCAACCCCCCAACTCTTCCCCAAATCCACATGAACCGGGATTTGGGAGATGAATGACAATGTTAGTCTACAGTTAAAGGGCAGTAACAAACAGACAGCTTATTTTGACAGTCAGCAGAGTTAATGTTCTTCTTTGCAGATTTTAAACGAGTTGTATTTTTGTAAGCATGAATGTTTCAACTTTCCGAAACAAGCAAAATAACACTTTTTTTTTATTTAAGCTCTGCTAAATCTGGTTTCATAAGAACGTTTAAATGAACGTTTCTACAGTTATACAAGTTCAACAGACAGTGGATACACTGAATTAACAGGTTTTGGTGTTTACTTCCAGTCAAGGTACCGTACTACATATTATTTTATGTACACTGAAGGGGGAAGGTTAACATTAGCAGCTGAGAGCGGTACCGGCGAAACGGATGCAAAAGTCAAACATCCTTGTTTACATCACTTCAATAATTGGGGTGCGCCAGACCCATTATTGAGGCGGCAGAGCCGGCGCTGGTGTTTTTGGTCACAAATCAAGTGCTCTACCAAGTGTCACTTAGAGTGAGCTATCTGTACGTGTGTGTGTATGTGTTTATGGTGGGATAGCTCGACTCCCGCGTGAAATTTAGCGCTTTACTTGGACTCATAATTTTAATTCGACGTCCAAATAAAACACGTCTTCAAAATCACTCCAAAATAATTATGGAGGCTTGAAATAATGTGTAATACATATAAATAATTGAATTTGCCTACATTTTCACAATTTAGCAAAATGTCGGGATATAACACACATTGTGTTACTTTTTGTGTTTTGTGTTTGTCCGGATACAACGTGAGTAACAATCCCTGTTCACACACACTTTTGTTTCGCAGTTTCACATAATATGAGGTTGTTTTATTACTATGACATGAGCAAGTTGCTTTTTAACTATATTTTGAATTTAGAACAGCTAGATTTTAAATTAAAACTAATATTTTTGTTATGTTTGCTGACATATATTGGATTTTATGCTTTTGTATCAGTCAGGTTTTGTAAATCAAGCTCTTAGAACTTTGATATTAAAAAAAAGTAAATGTTGTGGTAGTAGTGGTTTTTGTTGTTTATTTTGTCCTCCAAGGCTCCATATTCCTTCAAACAACATGTATTATCATTCTGCTACTATGTTGTGCTGGTTTCGTGTCTAACTTACACCAAAAAATGTAAGTAACCTGTACTTTTTTTTTTTAAACACTTTTGCCTTTAAATCATACCCTAGCCTGTGTATGCTACAGTGGAACCCCTGTCTCAAGACTTTATTTTAAAACATAAGGTCATAACATTTATCATATATTCGGGATCAGCTCGTTACTCCCCCGGCTCTTTCTTTCTTTCTTTATTCGGTGTTTAGCGTCGTTTTCAACCAAGAAGGTTATATCGCGACGGGGAAAGGGAGATCAAACACCTCAGAGCTGGAACATTTCGTTTCTGCCGCATAACATGAAGATTTCACCACTTTGATGCATCCACTGATAGGAAGTGTTAAATATGATGCTATTCTATCATCAGGAGTACATATTTCATCTATACGGGCCTTATATTTTCCGTTTTGCGAATTGCGTCAGAGCTGGAACAAACCTAAGCTCCGCCCATTTTGCTATTGCTCAGAGCTGGCACATCGATTAAACTAGTTAATTAATTTTGAGAGAAATCTAGAAGCAATCTGAAAAATGTTTTGACGCCAAAACATTGCTTTTACATTGGCCCAGCTCCCCATTAGGGTTTGGGTGTTCTGTGTTAGTCTGTATCGAGCATAACCCCGAACATGCGCACAAATCTCCACTTTTTGACATAAATGATCAATTATTGCGATATTTTAAGTTATTGAGACATCCCAGTGCACTAAGGGATTTATAGAGCAAATCGAGAAAATTCATTATTGAACGAAGCGCATAGCGCTGAGTTCAATAATTATTTTCAAGATTTGCTCTAAATATCCCTTAGTGCACTGGGATTGTTTCAATGACGATATTGTCAGTACCGCCAGAGAAAAAAAGAAGATTCAAAACGCACATTTTGCAACGCGCATTTGGATAGGCGTAACTGTGTGGTCAGGTTTGTGTCACTGGATCTACTTTTGTGTGGGCTGTCTCAAGTGTGTCGTGCTTTCGTCACACGCAAACTCTTGTTTTAATTTCTGTTGGTAAATTCCAGTGTATCGTTAAGCTAAAAAGTGATGATCTTTCATAGACACCTCATTTAAACTCGGAGAAAGGACTGTGCTCTTAATTTGCGATTCGAAACCTTCATCGAGCTTCGACAGATTGACTGTGCAGAGTTTTGCCCCTTGCCAAGGTCGACGGAAAGCGGCACATTTTCAAAATAAATGTGGCATGTTTCTCGTGTGGTATCTTCACTCATCGGGGAGTCTGGTACTAAATATGAACGGTAAGAATGCTCTGAACCCTACACGTATTATATCCCCATCGTTTTTTCGTTCACATTTGCCCAACATGTTAATTTGCTGAGCGGGGTTTATGTCGTCTGCTAGGGCAATCAAACCACTGCATGCAGTCTGCACTGAGTCTGCACGCACGAGGCAGGCTGGTAATAAGTCTTATATATGGTAAGAACGTTCTGAACCCTACACGTTTTCGATTACGATTGTTCTTGCCTTGAAATAATAATTCGGAAACCATTCATTTACTGAACTGATGCAGTCGTATTTCAGTGTAGTCAGTGCTACGTATGACAGAGTCGATCGAGTCAGTCTTCCAAACTGGTCTAGCTGGTACGTTATCGGAATAACACTTGTGTTTTCTGCTAGCGGGTGGGAATTTTATTCTAACTCATCATTTGGTAATGTGGATGATAAGCTACATGCCACTAACACGGCATATGAGAAGAATCTATGCAAGTCGGCGAAAATGAGATGAAACACAGCGGCTTCTATTTTTAGATCAGTGGCACTGTGGCACAGGCACATGCAATCTGTCAGAAAAAACCCACTTCTGCTTTAATTGAGAAGCAGGGAATTTATGGTCATTTGGTATTGTGGAGAATATAAGCTACATGTCATTAATTAATTCTGAGGATGAGAGCACAGTCTTGCTTAGGCAAAGGGCGTAAGAATACGCTCTGTGGAAAAGTTAGCGCACTCCAAGAGTGCGAGTGCGCTAACAGTTTTAGCGCATCGCCATTAGCCAATCAACTGGTTTCCCGCAGTGGGGCACTGCGGTTATGAAATTAAAAGCCCCTCCTGTTTTTGGAACCGCAGGAGCTTTCTAGTTTGCTGTTAGGTAGATTTTTGGTTCCTCTTTCCTGTCATGCTCTCTTTTTCTTCATGAATTCTTTTCTTTTTTCTGCCTTCTTGCTCATTCACCTGTATTTTTTCCAAAAATCTCTTCTCTTGCCGCTTGTCTCGCGATTCATGTATAGTTTAATCTGTTAGTGTTCTGATGTAAGTCCAGCAGTAGATAGGTTAAGCCTATTTTAACATACTGGAAACTGGTAATCTTCCAGTAGGTATTAATTTAGTTTTACTAAAGCCTGCTGGGACACAAGTAATGGGTTAGTGCATTTGTAAACAGGAATCGCTTGACAAGTGGCCCCCTTCATCCCCCCCTTCCTCGTCCTGATATGGCTCTGCGTAGTCGGCTGGACGTTAAGCAACAAACAAACAAAAAACAAAAAAAAATCAACTGGTTCATATCAGTCATGTGACACCAGTACTTACTGACAAATATATATATATATATATATATATATATATATTCATTGTAGCATCGAGTTGCCTACATTTGGTAATACCCAAAGCATTTGTGAACGTTTCAAACCAAAAAGTATAGTGGAACTCTGCTTTAGACACCTACAGTCTTTTCATGCTCAAAAAGAAAAAAAAGAAAAAAAACTTCCCCTACCCTACCTCCCCGGTTTTGTAAAGAAAATCTGGCCTGAAGTCTTTTCATGCGCAAAAAAAAAAAAAAATTCTAAGCTTTCTGTCTCTGACGGATTGCATTTGAATAACGACATCCAATAAAGTCTACCAATTACGTAATTCCTTTCTAAGCTCTCAAGCTCTGACGGATACATTTGAATAACGACATCCAATAAAGTCTACCAACAGCTGCGAAAACTTTTAAGAAACTTGAAACTCATCTTCTTCTTCTTCTTCTTCTTCTGCGTTCGATGTTGGTGGCCGTGCTAGATCCTCAGACCAGTGGCTGCCAGGAAGTCCGCAGTCTTGCGCAGTTCGTCGGCAGGACCCCAGAGTTTGGCTCCAACACTGGTCTCTTCTTGCCAGAACTTCTGGCGTATTGTCTCTAGATGGGGGCAGTTCTGGAGAATGTGCTCCGGAGTTTGCTCTTCCGAGCCACATTCACAGTGTGCGTCATCCGCAAGGCCCAGTCTCTTGAGGTGTTTCTTCAGTCCACAGTGCCCTGTCCTTAGACGGAAAATGGTGGTGTTACACGACACTTGAGATTGCCACAAGTTCTCAAACGTCGTATAGATGTGTTCTTTTTTTCTACGTCGCCCGTCTTCGCAGCAGCAGAAAACAACTCGTCAAATTGAGTTCGAGGATTTATTACATACATACAACTGCACATCTAGCAGAACTCAAATAGAAGCTTTTTTTACATACAAATCGCGCTGGCATATATAGTAAATACTCAATCTCGAGAATATTCCAGACCGAACATGAAACAACTACATTATACGAGCCGTGCATGGACTAAACTAGCGACATTCTCTGTGACGTACATCAAAAGGGCCGACGCACTTAATCCGAACGAACGCCACGAACTCACACTAAGAACAGCATGGTAAACAACTTGTTTTGACAGGACTAGAAAGTTCACCTGCATTCTCGTCCAAGCATAAATATTGTGTTTACAAAATATAATATCGGTACTTTCCCACAAAGTAAAAATAAGTCAACTACATGCAACACACAAAACTGAACCAAAGCTCAGCAACGGTAGCGTTTCCTAACATTACCCCCAACACCAGAAGAAATTTACCTAATTTCTTTCAATCATTGAAACGCTACCTGTACACATGTTATGTATACATAACAGATTGAAATCCAGGTATGTACATTAGTCTGTTGGAGAATGAACACAGTTTTAATCACATACTCGGCTGAGAAAATCTGCTCCAACATTGTCTGAACCTTTGATCGATTCCACTCGCATATCAAAGTTCTGCAAGTACATCACCCACCTCATGATACGATTATTCACAAACTTTGCAGAGTTCAGGTAGGTGAGGGGTTTGTGATCAGTCTGAAGCACGAATTTCACCCCTTGGAGGTAGAGTTCAAATTTCTTGATTCCCCACACGATGGCTAAACACTCTTTCTCCATGGTCGAGTAGTTCTTCTCGGCTCCTGACAGCTTCTTGCTGGCATAGCTGACCGGAAACGGTTTACCTCCATGCTCTTGCATCAGCATGGCGCCGATCCCTTCGTCCGATGCGTCTGTACGCAAGATGAACTCTTTGGCAGTATCAGGAAGGCGTAGCACCGGGTCTCGTGACATCAGGTCGCGCACGGTCTGGTATGCCTTCTCCTGAGCTGGTCCCCAGAGTATTCGGTTGGGGCATCCTTTTCGGGTCATGTCCGACAAAGGCGCCGTTATGGCGGCGAAGTTTGGAATGAACTCTCTGTAGTACCCAGCCAATCCAAGGAAGGATCGCACCTGCTTCTTGGTTTCAGGACGTGGCGCATTGAGGATCTTGGTGACGTTTTCCAACAAAAGCCCCTTTTGACCTTCCTTCAGTGAATGACCTATGAAGTCAACGTTGTCGGTCCCCAAAATGCACTTGCTGGGTCTCACGGTCAGATTAGCTTTTGTCAGGCGGGAAAACAATTCCCTCAAAGTCTCCAGATGCTCCTCAAAGGTCTCCGTGTGGACTAGCAGATCATCCCAGTAGTACACAACATTCTTCATTCCTTTGAGCATTTTTCGCATTCCCCTCTTCAGGGTAGCACCACTGTTCACCATGCCAAAAGGCATCCGCAGGCACTCATACGTTCCGTCTGGAGTTGCAAAGGCGGTTTTTGGTATGTCCTCTTCGCGCACAGGAATCTGCCAATATCCCTTGCTGAGATCGATCTTTGAGAAGATCTTACTGCCAGTCAACCGTCGGAACAGATCAGCCGCCGTCGGCATTGGTTCAGGGTCAAACACGGTGATCTTATTCACTTTCCTGAAGTCAATGCATACCCTGTTTGTACCGTCTTTCTTCTTGACAACAACAACGGGAGATGAGTAAGGGGATGATGACTCACGGATGACCCCCATCTTCAACATGCTATCGATGTCCTTCTTCAAGGATTCCCGAGCCTGAAACGGGATAGGGTATGGTTTTGACCGAACAGGAACGTCAGATGTGAGGTGGACTTCATGTTCGACCAAGGACGTAGAGCCTGGAACATCAGAGAACCTATGGGTGAAGTCGCCCATAAAATCATGCAGCTCCTTCTGCTGATCTTCTGTCAGGTCAGGTCCTAACTTGACGTCATCCACTCCCTCTTTCTTGTGGAGGTCTCCCAACTCCAGTAGTTCCTCGCCGTCGAACTCGTCTAGTTCGGCTGGTTCTTCCACACTTGCTGCGACCTGTACTGCTTCCGGAGGTCTCTCCACATACAGTTTCAGGAGGTTAGCGTGGTAGATCTTGGACTTCTTGCCGACATTCACCTTGTAGTCGTTGATCCCTACCACGGCCTCAACCTCGTATGGGCCTTTCCACTGCATCAGTAGTTTGTTGTGATCAGTGGGAAGCAGTATCAGCACTTTGTTACCTGGTGTAAACTTCCTGTTTACGGCTTTGCGGTCGTAGTAGTGCTTTCCGCTATCCTGAGACTTTCTCAAGTTTTCTCTCGCAATCTCGAGAGTCTCCTCCAGTTTCTCTCGCAACTCGAACACGTACTGGTAACCGTTCTTCACTTCAGGCGTGTCCACATCTTTCGTCCACAATTCCTTTAGCACCTGCATCGGGCCTCTCACGGTCCGCCCGTACATCAACTCGAACGGGGAGAATCCAGTGGACTCCTGTGGCACCTCCCTGTATGCAAACAGCAAGGCATTGATGTAGCGATGCCACTGCCTTGGCTGCTCACTGCATAGTTTCTTCAGCGTGGACTTCAGCGTCGCATTGAATTTTTCGACCAGCCCATTGCACATCGGGTGATAGGGTGTCGTAGTCAAGTGACGAATGCTCAGCAGCCTGTTGACCTCTTCCATGCATTCAGAGACAAACTGTGTCCCCAGGTCTGTGAGGATCTCTTCAGGAACCCCAATTCTGCTGAAAATGTCCACAAGTGCCTCGGCAACAGTCTCGGTGTCAATTTTCTTCAGAGGCACGGCTTCTGGGTACCTGGTTGCATAGTCTACCAGGGTCAGTACCCAACGATGACCCGCTTCACTTGGCGGTTTTATCTCGCCGATGAGGTCAATGGCCACCCTCTTGAAAGGTCGGTCGATCAAAGGCATCTTCTGCAACGGCACTTTCGGGACCCTTCCTCGAGGTATGGTTTTCTGGCAAATATCGCACGATCGGCAGAATCGAGTCACATCTGCATGCAGTCCTGGCCAGTAAAACGCAGCCTGGATTCTGTCCGATGTCTTCTTGACACCCAGGTGACCTCCCATAATAGAGTCGTGGGCCACCTCCATCACCTGGCGCCTAAGTGGTTGAGGCACCAGAACTTGACGTAATGGCTTCCCACCGTTGACTCTCGGGTGCTGGAACACTCTGTACAGGATCTTGGCCTTTACTTCAAAGTGCACAGTGCCTTCGCCCTTAGTCATCTCCTTGACAGGACGACTCCTGTACTTTGTCAAGGTCAAATCAGCTTCCTGTAGCTGAATCAGCCGATCCCTGTCCACGACAGCAGTTGCAGAACTGTTGGTGACCCTGAGTGGCGTAGTTGTTTTGTCCTTCTTCGCCTGGGCTCTGGTCGTCACAGCGCTTACAACCTGCGGCTGGTCGCGGCGATGCACAGTTGCTCTGTCATCTCGTAACAGTTCGCTGATATCTTCATTCGCGAATGGCAGTGGGTCTTCCTCCTCAACAGCAGGCTGAGCTGCGCCCTTTCTCCATTCGACATCAGGGTCATCAGGACGTCTCGCACCCCCAATGTTCCCAATTAGTAGATCGTACAAGGGCTTCTTCAGGCAAACGGCCTCAACTTCACCGGTGAAGTATGGAGTATCGATCTGGATTTTTACCACTGGTGCCTTCACGCATTTGCTGTCAGCCATGAGCGTCCACTTGAAGTCACCAGTGAATTTCTCTGTTGGCACCAGATCCTCTTTGACAATGACTCCATTGCAGCCCGAATCTCTGAGAACAGTCACTTCCTGCTTCTCAACAAATCCCTTCGACACGGGCATGTTCGACACTGACACAGCTGCGCTGGCGACGACAGAGATCGACCTGCCATTGGCGAGTAGAAGCTGGCCATCAGATATACATTCTTCCACGTCCGATGGTGTAGCCACTTGCTCGGCAGCCCTTGGAAGTATGACGCTGCTCGCACATACTTGTTGGTTCGAGCCACTCGTTTGCCTCTTGTTGTCGTAATATCTCCGTCGATGTTCTTGCGCTTTGTCATTGACATGTCCGTTATTTTTCTTTTGGGGACAGTTGGCGACTCGGTGACCCTTGGCATTGCAAAGGAAACACGTTATGTTCTGCCCTTCATTGGATGATGGTGCGGACTCAGTTTGTCCCTTGGCAGGTTGGTTTCCCTGGTTCCCGCTCTTCTGGAAAGGTTTCGATGACTTTGACGTCCCCAGGGTCCTTCCATGAGCAATGAGATAACGCTCAGCAGCATCAGTAATGTCCTTCAAACCCCGCAGTTTTTGCTCTTCCAAGCGGGTCGCCAGGTCCTTCGGGCAGGCATTAAGGAACTGCTCCTTCACGATCAAGTCCCGCAGACTCTCGTATGACTGCTCTTCACCTGATAACTCCACCCACTTCTGCAGGTATGACGACAGGCGCTCCACAAACTGGCTCGGTGTCTCTCCAGACAATGGCTGGCATTCGCGGAAGCGTTGACGGTAGCCCCTTTCAGTGAAGTTGTAGCAACGCAACAGAGCTTCCTTCAGTACATCATAATCTCTGGCGTCATCATTTGAGAGTCTAGTGTAGACCTCAAGTGCTGCCCCAGTCAAATGTGCGCTGAGTTGAATCGCCCAGTCGTCGCGCTGCCATCTAGCACTCTCAGCGAACCTCTCGAATCTTGCAAGGTAGCAGTCGATCTGGTCCTTCCCGTCAGCGAATGCTGGAAGTTTCGGTGCCCTGTGTAACATTTGCTGCTGGTTATCTCTTTGGCGTGGTGCCTCGTGCTCACTTTGAACACGCACCATTTCTGTCTGAAGCTCTAAGCGTTTCGTCTCCATTTCTATCTGGAGCTCTAAGCGTTTCAGCTCAATTTGCCTTTCTTCACGCTGTGCTTCTCTTTCTCTTTCTTCACGCTGCGCTTGTCTTTCTTTATCTTCACGCTGCGCTTGTCTTTCTTCACGCTGCGCTTGTCTTTCCTTTTCTTCACGCTGCGCTTGTTTTTCTTCACGCTCACGCTGCGCTTGTCTTTCTTCACGCTCACGCTGCGCTTGTCTTTCTTCACGCTGCGCCAGCAGTCGTGTCTGGGACTCGACGAACTCCGTCAGCTGCTTGCCTTTCAGTCCCAGTTCAACTCCTTTTGCCCAGAACTCAGCCATTCTGGTCTTTTCCGGTGCGTTCGTCTGTATTCTTTCACAGCCACGAACGTAGACGAATGTAGTCTTCTAAAAGAACACAGTCTCTACTGCACCTCCGATGCTTCTCTCGTCGCTGTTCACCTTCGTAGACGCAGGCTGCCACCCTCCTCGTCTAACGTGACGGCGCACTCTGCTCACGATACGTACACGACGTACCTCAGTCGTATTTCGTAGTATTAATGCACTAGCTCCGCGACGAAGTCCGTCTCGTCCAAACGGTAGCTAACCTCTGTAATCCCGATACACTCCGGCGTCGCTCACCTTACCGAGCTGCGGCGATTACCAAACTCTTCACCAGTCACACCGAATCCACGGTTCCGTAGTCTCAATACTGATCCCTCAGGATACACCCGATTGATGGCTACCTCCTGTGACTGTCTTGACGCTGGTCCTTGTTACTGGAAAACCCTTGGCGTTAAACGTAGATCCTTGGCTTGGCCCCCAATTGTTACACGACACTTGAGATTGCCACAAGTTCTCAAACGTCGTATAGTTGTGTTCTTTTATTCTACGTCGCCCGTCTTCGCAGCAACAGAAAACAACTCGTCAAATTGAGTTCGAGGATTTATTTAGCATTACATACAAATCGCGCTGGCATATATAGTAAATACTCAATCTCGAGAATATTCCAGACCGAACATGAAACAACTACATTATACGAGCCGTGCATGGACTAAACTAGCGACATTCTCTGTGACGTACATCAAAAGGGCCGACGCACTTAATCCGAACGAACGCCACGAACTCACACTAAGAACAGCATGGTAAACAACTTGTTTTGACAGGACTAGAAAGTTCACCTGCATTCTCGTCCAAGCATAAATATTGTGTTTACAAAATATAATATCAGTACTTTCCCACAAAGTAAAAATAAGTCAACTACATGCAACACACAAAACTGAACCAAAGCTCAGCAACAGTAGCGTTTCCTAACAGGTGGTTTGGCTTCTCCGGTCTAGTTTGTTGATGGGGTCTTCCTGTGGGTTGTAGTCTCCGTTTCTCTTTTTCCAGTTTTCTTTCTTCTTCCGTTGTAGAAGAGTCTTGGCTTCTTTGTACGAGGTGGAGTTGTGTGGTTGGGGAAGTCTCGCACCTCCTTTTGCCAGCCTGTCCGCTTCTTCATTGCCGGCAATGCCGACATGAGCCGGTATCCACTGGAGCACCACCTTGTTGTGTTGAGACAGGGTGCTGAGGCAGTTGTCGAGTTGCCTGGTGGGGAGGTCAGTGGGGCCAGACAGAAGGGACTGGAGGGCGGACAGGGAGTCAGTGAGGAGGACGATGTTTTGCCGACTGCGGTCTTCCCCTGCTGCGTGCTCTGCTGCAGTGATGAGGGCGTGGAGCTCGGCCCTGTAGTTCGAGCTCAGGTCACCAGCTGGGACGGAGAGGGAGGTGGTGGTCCCGTTTGGGCGACGGATGTAGACGCCACTGCCTCCATTCCTTACGGCGTTCTCTGAGGAGCCGTCTGTGTAGACGTGAGTCCAGGTGCAATGTGGGTAGCGGTCCTGAATCATCTCCATGGCGAGGGCCTTCTGGACATGTGGTGACTGTTCGCCCTTTGCTGTCAGTCCTGGTACATCTGTTCTGACTTCATGGAAGCTCTTGCGTGGGGCCCAGACATCTGAGACGAGTGTCTCACAGCAGTTGGGGTCAGCTTCCAGAGCTTCAGCATACTCCGTTTGGAGGTCCTTGACCTGATGTTTGAGGCTCTTTCGTTTCAGCCTGTTCTTGGTGCCCTTGTTGAGGTTTTGGTGAAGTGGGTGAGTGGTCAGTCTCTTCATCTTCTCTCCCTGGAGGACAGCTTTGTACTCTCGTCTGTCCTCGAGTGGTTCCAGGTCTGCTGTTTTCTCCATTTCTTGGATGGGTGTACTTTTCATGGCACCGAGGATGATCCTTAGCCCCATGTTCTGGACTTTGTCCAGCTTTCCTTTGTTGGTTTTGGAGGCAGTGGTCCATGTTCAGGAGGCGTATTCCATGACCGGTCTGACAGCGCCTGTGTAGACCTGTTTCAGAATGCCAGAGTTTGCGCCCCACTGGGTTCCTGCCAATTTCTTCATGAGCGAGAGCTTCTTCATCGCTCTTCCTTCTGTCGCTTCAATCTGCGGCTTCCACGTCAGACGTGTGTCCAGGGTGACTCCCAGAAACGTTGGCGTGTCGACCTGTGGGACTGCTTGGTCTTTCAGTTTCAGCAGGACCTTTTCCTTGGAGGTGGAGAGTGAGAAGAGAGTGCTGACCGTCTTGGTAGTGTTCAGCTGTAATGCCCAGTGTTCTGACCAGCTGGACACGCTATTGATGGTGTTCTGGATACGGTGTGTTGCTGTGGAGGTGTGTTCTTCTGCACACCAGACTGCAAAGTCATCCGCATGCAGGGTGTTCGAGACATGTTTTGGCACCGTTGTTGTGATGTCATTTATGTAGACGAGGAAGAGGGTAGGGGAGATCACTCCGCCTTGTGGGACACCCTCTCTCAGCTTCACGAGGTTGCTGGTCGTCCCGTCTACCATCACTCTTGCTGTTCTATTGAAGAGGAAATCACTCAGCCACTTGAACATCTTGCCATGGACGCCCGCATGCAAAAGCTTCAGTAGCAGCCCTTCCTTCCAGACTGTGTCGAAGGCCCGGGACAGATCAAAGAACACTGCCAGGACC
Organism: Littorina saxatilis; assembly: GCF_037325665.1. Lineage (NCBI taxonomy): Eukaryota > Metazoa > Mollusca > Gastropoda > Littorinimorpha > Littorinidae > Littorina > Littorina saxatilis. The sequence continues at coordinate 29,510,503 of NC_090248.1, forward strand.
TTCTTTTTCTCTTGGAAGGCATCTTCAATCTCCTGCGTCAAGAGGGCAAGCTGGTCTTCGGTGCTGCGATGTTGCCGGTAGCCTGTTTGGGTGGGTGCAAGGAAAGATCTGGACTCAAGAAGCGACAACAGTCTCTTGTTCACGATCCTTTCCAGAAGCTTTCCAACGCAACTGAGTAGGCTGATGGGTCGATAGCTGGATGGGTCACGCTTATCCTTTCCTTTCTTCGGGATGGGTCTTATAAGGGCGACTTTCCAACTCGTAGGCACAGTGCCTGTCGACCAGCTCTGGTTGTAGATGGACAGAAGGAATCGCTTTGCACCAGGGCCGAGGTGCTTCAACATGTCGTTGGAGATGCCATCAGGGCCTGGGGCCTTCTTCTGCTTCAGCTTTCTCAGTGCTTCTTCCAGCTCACGGAGGATCAGACGTTCGGTCATGCATGGGTCCAAATCAGTACTTGCTGTGTTGTGAAGTGCAGCTCGAGTCTGGCTTCTGACATCCTTCAGTCTGTCAGCAGGGACCGTCACTGTACTATCTGCCTCAAAAGCTTTGGCGAAGACATTTGCGGCTGTTTTGCCTGTGACATCTCCGGTGTTAGTGTGGAGGGTGACCTTCCTCCTCCCAGAGTTGTCCTCGTTCAGTGTCTTGGTCAGCTGCCATAGCTTTTGAGTGTCTTTCTCCATGTTTAAGGAGGCCGTTTTCTCTCTCCAGCTGTTCTGGGTTTGGCGCTGCTTTTCTTTGTCAAAGTCTGTCCTTATCTGCGAGTGTCGCGCCACATTTTCAGGTGTGGGGCCCTTCTCCATGTTTTCTCTCGCTTCGCTCAGCTTCTTGTGCAACTCTTCCAGGGCGTTGTTCCAGTACGGTTTGTAGTCACGCCGCCTGCCTCTTGGAATGGACTTTTTCGCTGCCTGGAGTATGGCGGAGTTGAACATGGAGGCGTTCCTGTCGACACTGTGCCTATCGAAGGTGATGGACTTTGTGTAGAGGTCAGTGAGTTGGCTGAAGAGCATCCAGTTGGCTTTCTTGTAGTTCCAACTGGGCGGCAGTTTCCCTGTGCTGGGGATGACCTGCTTGGCAATGGTCAGGATTGTGGGTCTGTGGTCGCTGCCTCCAAGTTGCTCGCTGACCTCTCTCTTCGTGATCTTGTGCACGTTGTCAGTGGCTATGGCAAGATCAGGTGTGCTGGTCTTCTTCCACACTCTGGAATAGAAGGTTGGGGGATCATCAGGCTTGTTGACAAGGACCAGCTGGTTTTCGATGAGCCAGTCTTCCACTTCTTCGCCTTTTGCATCCAGACTTGGATAACCCCAGCTGGGGGAGTGGCTGTTGAAGTCGCCAACTACAATCCAGTCTTCAGTGCCAGGTCGAAGACAGTGAAGTTGCATCATCTTGTTGGGCGGACTGTAGAGGTTGCAAATGGTCAGGTTTCTTTCTGGGAGAATGAGCTTCACGGTGATGAATTCCATGTCAGCATCTTCTGATCTTTGCACCTCTATGGAAGACAGGTTGGTTTTTACCAGAGTTAGGACTCCACCTTTTGGTCTGTTTTCCCGGTCAAATCGATGTGTTTCATATCCTCTTACAGAGAATCTATGGGAGCTGTTGAGATGGGTCTCTTGGATGCAACATATGTCTATTTGTTGTGACTTGAGGAACTGTTGCAGTTCAAGTTTCTTCTGTCGCACCCCTTCTGCATTCCAATGCATGATGCGAAGTTGTTGACCGGTAGCTCTATTCTGCCCTCCCCCGGTCAAAGGAAGAGGGTCAGAACCGCAGTCAGTCGCTGAAGTTGGACCTCCTTGAGGCTGGAGGCCCGGCGCCGTCCTACCCTGGCTGCGGGACACCAGGACGACACCACATCGATCCAAGGATAATTGTACGGCCATATTATCGTGGGAGCGTAGACAGCCGATTTTCTCCCCACGCCAAGTTGGCTGCTGTCTTCCGTCTTCGGTGGTTGAGGTTCTTACTCAGGGTTGCCTCCTCCCCAAGAGTAGCTGCCTTGCTGGGCTGTCGAGTCCACTCTACCCGGGTTTGTTGTCGAAGTTTTCCTTCTTGTAGCCTTTGCCTTTCCCAAGGCGCACACAAGGCAGTGCGGGTTTTGAAATCGGAGTTGTCCTTCTCCTAGATGAGCGACCATCCAAGGTTAACGAGCCCCATCTGCCCGAAGCAACTGGTTTTAAGGCGCCAGTGACCCGCCTGCATCCCTTCTCCTGTTAGTCGAAGACAGGGCCCGCCACGTGAAGGCCAGGAGCTGGATTTGACTGTCAGAGGTGTTTGGAGACACGAAGCCATTTGGAGCATTTCTTGGGAAGTAGGCGCTTATCTCTACTTCCACCCCGGCATAACAGTCCTTGGGCCCCTTGAAACTCATCACATATCAAATCAGTGGAGCCGAGTTTCCTTCTTTGGCCCATGCATTAGGATTCAGCAAGCTGTATATATACAAGATGTCAACAACCACCACTGATATAGCAGTATCCCTTCCTTATTAGCCCTCAAGCAATCCATTTAGAGAAAGCTGATGACAGGCCCTCTGCTGCCTTTCCGAGCTCTAAAACATCGCAGAACACAACCCTTGGCAGGGGTGTTTATCTTATCGCTCGGCCAGGAAAGAACAAATTTGCAAGCAAGACAAGGAAGAGAAATGAATTTCTGGCTGAAAATGTGCACAGTTAAGAAGTCACACACAGTCAGTTTAGTAGAAAGAGACATAGTCAGTACTATCAGGGCTGCTTAATAATAATACACACATTTTAAATAATCAGAATTCACTCTCTGCAATCTTCTATACTGATTGCACAAAGAAAGACTGATTCAATGCGGAAGAAATCAGTTAAATACAGCTGTTTCCTACATGTCGAACCGGTACATAAGAATCACATTACAACGCCAACCGAAAGACCAAACTTGTCAAAGTTTTGTAAGTGAACACTACATCTTACAAGCAACAAAATATGCATGTTAGTGCATTTACACCTCCAGCATACATACAGATTAAACTTATTACGCTTAAAACAATATTTATGCTGTTTTCAAGAAAAAAAAAGTGAGTGTGGTTTAAGCTTTTTGAATATTCCGCGCAAATTTCGATGCTCCGCCCCCTGCAAGGTCACGGCTGCCGCTAGCTGCTGAGCCGCAGGAATTCGGAAATCTGTGGCACCATAGGCGCCTTCCTGTAACATTTACGTGGTTTTAAGTGTGTTTAACATTTCTCAGTTCCTGGAGCCCTTGCAATGATTATAATGATGACAAGAAGCAGAAGTTTCAAAGTAGTGTTACACTGAAAATGTGGTTGTCTTGAAACAATTAACACAGGTTTTTTTCCATGTTGAGTGCAGCTGAGAATAGTTCTGTGTGAACTCAGTTATGCTGGTCCGCAGTATGGTAACCGAGCCGCTACTGTCGGAACTCGCGATAAAAGATAGGCCTAACCACAAAAAACACAATCGGCACTTTCTTAAACATCTTCCTTAATCTATTGGTATATATATGATATTACACTGACTAACCTTTTCATCTAAACCCTAGTTCTTCTTTACGAATGAATGTATTTTCTACTTTTGACGAGAAAAAAATAAAATGTATTCAGCTAGAGCCTATGCTTTCTTACTGCTGGGTCGGTGTCTGTAGCAGACGATACTTTGCTCTGACAGAGAAACTGAATACAAGTCTAGAGTAAAGATAATGCAATGAACTTCGATATTTATCAACAGAGACAAAAGGTTCCTTTGGATATGCTTTCAAATAGAGATATTATATTCAGCAAGTATTTGTGTTGTTGAGTCAGTAGTGCATGATAACAGAGATATAATATAGCCTACATTGATCATCTATCTACATAATTATGTCTGATCACTGATGATAAGTTGGAACTCCATTTTGACAATTTTAACACAGATGCATATATTTTCGGGAAAGTGGGTGAAACACTGTACACTTTTCTTGGCAGTGCGGCGGATCTATCCAATTATAATTAAATTCCAATCTTTAATCCCCCCCCCTCCCCCCCGGGCCTCTCTCCGGCTGCTGTTTCTAAAATCATCTTCTTTTATTTTGTTCATCTGTTTGGGGGGCTGGGGAGGGGGGGGGGGAGATTGTGTGCTTAAACAGATTGCTATTTAACCTGTGTTACGGCCACTTCAGTGAATGCAACTCGGTTCATCCATACATAATCCCGTTTATTTAAGTCGGAAGCACGTGACCATCCTGGCAATACTCTCTAGATAGATAAAAGAAAGTGTTAGCAGATTATATTTCACAGTTTTGGTTTGAATCAATAAGTGCTTGAAGCGATTTTAAATTAGCATAATGATTGACCTTGCTAAAATGTGCAACTGAGATACTTTATCGAAGTTTTTAATACAACATTTTGATGCAGTCATGGCAACGCGTATGCTTCAAAATGTCGTCTGCAAAACCCCCACATACATAGCAAAAAAGCTCTGGTCTTCGCTTTGCAGACTTCTCCAAGAGTTTTTACTGAGACTCGGTTCCGAGATTCTGAATTATAAACAGTGGCCACCAGAGATAAACAACGCCAACTCGCCTGCAGGCTAGCGGCGAAAGACAAACCGTTTAACACTTGACGACCAGGGGCTTGTTTTGTCAGCACACGCTAAACAAAACAAGGCAGCTATAACACAGGACTGTGAGCTCTAATACTGAATTCGCCTCCACTGTTTTGATATGAAAAGGAATGAGTTGCATCTTGGGTCATTTCGGTCCTGAATTTCCCGACCTTAGCCAGGCAAAGCAGGAAAACAATACAACGTAATTCCTTTCTAAGCTTTCTGTCTCTGACGGATTGCATTTGAATAACGTCATCCAATAAAGTCTACCAATTACGTAATTCCTTTTTAAGCTCTCTGTCTCTGACGGATACATATGATTAACGACATCCAATAAAGTCTACCAACAGCTGCGAAAACTTTTATAAGAAACTTGAAACTCAACTAAAGGAATGAGTTGCACCTTGGGTCATTTTGGTCCTGAATTTCCCGACCTGAGCCAGGCAAAGCAGGAAAACAATACAACGTAATTCCTTTCTAAGCTTTCTGTCTCTGACGGATTGCATTTGAATAACGACATCCAATAAAGGCTACCAACTATCAGCTGCGGAGACATTTGTCTCAAAAAAATACGCCGAGAGGCGTTAAAGTTCCCCTTGGTTTGTCCCTGTCAAAAAAAATAATTTGGGATTACTGGTAGCTTTTTTGTACTACCACGCATATGTAACGCTATTTTGATAAAGTTGATAGCATTAACAGCTTTCCGGTCATATGTCCGGCTATCACTCACTTTTAGGTGGCAGATGTCCAGATATAACACGTGTTTCAGAATCTCTATTTTTGGGTGTGTAACTTTCAATAATGAGTGGGTTTTTTTTTTTAAATCTCAAAAAGTATTCTTAAAGTCTAACACATGTTTACACTCGCACTCCGTGTCTGTAGCTTTAGAAATAAACAAGTCCAGATATAACACATATTTCTTTGCGGCAAATGTCCAGATATCCCCCCTCAGACACGTATGTGTGTGTGTGTGTGTGTGTGTGTGTGTGTTGTGTTGGATTGATGGTGTGTCGTGTTCCTTCAATCTATCTGGATATTTTGGACCAATCGCCGCACAATCACCCAACAGCGCCCAACCCCCATCCGCCCGACACCCAAACTCTTCCCCAAATCCACATGAACCGGGATCTGGGAGATCCATGCCAATTCTTAATCTACAGACTTGAAAGTTAAAGGGAAGTAACAAACAGACAGCTTATTTAGACCAGAGACCGTAGAGAACACAGAGAAGAGTACACAGAGTGAAGAGTACACAGAGTGTGTACTCTACGTCTCTGTTTTGACACTCAGCAGAGTTAATGTTCTTTGCAATTTTTAAACGAGTTGTCTTTTGTTCGCATCAATGTTTCAACATTCCAAAAAAAGCATAATAACACTTTTAAATGTAAACTCTGCTAAATTTAGTTTTATAACAACGTTTAGATAAACAAGGTTTTACAGTTCTACAAGTTTAACAACAGACACTGGAGAAAAGATTACATGTTTCGGTGTTGACAACTAGTGAAGGTACCGTACTAATATTTATGGAAAAGAGGGAAGGGAAAAATTAGAAGCTGAAACGGGTGTACAGTGAATGATCAAAGACCCTATTCATTTCATTGATCACTCTATTTTGGGTGCGCCAGACCAATTATCAAGGCAGAGCGCTTAATGTTGCTGTCCGACCTGATAAGCACAAATCCGGCCAATGCTAGTGTTCTACTTACTGCATCAGCTAGCTGTAATGCTTGCAAACCTTCTCCTGAAATACTGGTCACTCATGACAGATTCGAGTTACGTGAACTGTGGGAATACTGCAGATTCGAAGATTTCTATCCCTGTTACTATAGCGGATACCAACTAGTTAAACAGGGCACATTAGCCGGGACACACCGAAAGTGTGCTCACAGTTCAGGCGTTCTTTCATACCAGGTGTAAATTGGTCAAGTAAGTGGATTTGTGTGTGTGTGTGTGTGAGTGTGTGTGTGTGTGTGTGTGTGTGTGTGTGTGTGTGTGTGTGTGTGTGTGTGTGTGTGTGAGACAGAGAGTTAGAGAGAGAGAGAGAGAGAGAGAGAGAGAGAGAGAGAGAGAGAGAGAAAATTGAATTGAATTGAACTTTATTTATCGAGGGTAACAGAATAAGCAATGTATTCATGCTTTTTTTCATCCGGCCCTCGCCCATTGAGGGTAACTCGATTAATAACAAGAAGAAATAGAAGTTACGTTAACTACAATACAATTTACATAATTAACATGTCAAACAATTAAAAAGACATTTCAAAATGCATTATGAATATCAAGCAATGATGAAATATTATCACAGAATTAGTTACTTGTTTCCAAGAGAAACAGCATGTCCAGTTCCTTGAATGAAGTGTCACTGACTTGCATTTTAATTATATCAGGAATGGAGTTCCACAATAGGGCGCCGGAATAAGAAAGACTTGTACAGGTCAATTCTAGGGGTTGGGGTAATTAATTTGTTTAGTTTTCTTGAATTATTCAGTTTGAAATTTGAGGTAATGAGTGTAGGTGCATTCCCACGCTGATAGCGACCAGCTGGCTACAAAGCCAGCGCGCTACCCACTGAGCTACGTCCCCGCCCGAGAGAGCGAGAGAGAGAGAGAGAGACAGACAGACAGACAGACAGATAGACAGACCGAATCACAGACATCTAATCCGTAGTGCAGGACTGGCATGACATGAGATAGGTGCGCGAATCAAAGTAAGTGCAGTAAAACATATCGTGGAACTCGCTTTTAAGGCCAAAAAAAAAAATCTGAATAAATCAAGAGCTAAAAATTTAATGAGGGTTAATTTACAGAGACAAGACAAGACAAGACAAAATCTTATTATCGAGGGTAATAGATAAGCAAGAATATATGTGTTTTTTTACATCCAGCCCTCGCCCTATAAAGACAGTGTCAACTAGAACAGAATAAATATAATCAAAGAACTATCAGAGCAAACTTTACATATTATAACTGTACATACAGATAAAACATTAAAAAAAAATACTTCACAGCATTTTGAATAAATTCACATGACAGTAAGGAGTAAGTTTAACGTACTTCAGAGAGAGAGAGAGAGAGAGAGAGAGAGAGAGAGAGAGAGAGAGAGAGAGAGAGAGAGAGAGAGAGAGAGAGAGAGAGAGTTTTCATACGATTATGTTGTGAAAAGCGTGTGTACGTATTCAGATTAAAAATTTAATAAACCACATTCGTTACAGCGTTTACTTGCCTATTTCACGAACTCAAATATTCGCGCTCCAGCTTTTTAGATGAGGAACGCGACTCAAAAATAGCGGATCAAATAACGGATACCGAAACGAAGACGATACAGTTGAAAGTCGCCATGTGTATTTTAAAAGTCAAGTTCCTGTGCAAACTCAGGTACGGTCCTGTGTGTTGAATACATGACTGGTTTCACTGGAACGAACATTGAAATGTATTCACCTTTTTCTGAATGTTTTACAAGGGATATCACACAAAATTATGCAATGTTTTTTCGGAAGGGAATATAATTCGTCATCTCGGCATATATATTTAAGCTTAACTGCGCTTTATTCTAGAAGATCGAAGAGGGACAACTCTCACAGGCCTTTGGATGCTTAGATGGAACAAAGAAGACACGGTGGTTTTTGGCTCACGTAAGTGTAGCCTATGCGATGGTAAACTTTGTCTGTCTGTGCGTGCGTGCGTGCGTGCATGCGTGTGTGTGTATGTGATAGAAACTTTAACATTTGACTAAACACCGAAATACTCATTTCTTCTGGTTATTTTTCAAGCACCATCTTTAAAGTATTGAAGAAATGATCAAGATTTTGTCAGCATGTGTGTAGTTAAAGCGTGCATCCAAAAAAAACCCGGGTGATGGGGGGTTTTGAGGGGGTACAAGCATCTGATTGGTTTGTGTCGTGTGTGGTATGTAGACTAAGTCAGGGGTCAATATCAGGTCAAGTCGCGTGAAGGATTGTGGTATAGATTCACTTTTCAGTTCTCACCTTGATTCGCGGAAGACGATTTCACATTGTTCGGTTTCTTAGCTCACAAAAAAATAGATTGTTCGGTTTCTTAGCTCACGAAAAATAGATAAAGAAGATACCAAAGGGAGATTTCCTACAATATGATCTGCACAGCGTGTTTACAATGTCTGCGCGAGGAAGAGCTGTCGAAAGTGCAGTGTCGATCTGGCAGTCGTGTCCCCGGTAAGTACAGACAGATCTATAGTGTCTCCCACTCTTACAACGTGTCACCTAATCTTACTCAGTTACTGATAATCCGGTTTGTTTTTAATTTCTTTTTATTTCAGCAGACACGGATGGCAAACCAGAGATACTGTTGCTACAGATCTCTGGGCAAACACAGTGCTAGGGCCAAAACAAAAAAAATTGGTCTGTTTACGGTAACATAGGGTGAAAAAATAGGGTCGGTAGGTCGGCCTTTTTTTTCCATTTTTTTTTTCTCCCCTCTCTATGATGTTTCACAGTTCATTTCTTCTCATCAATCCCTGTTTTTGCCCAACATAACTATAAACAGTACTTTGATCTTACCTCCCTTCTGTCGTCTGCTGTTTGAGCGCAAACAGCTCTATTTTGGATGCGTTTTTTTTTTTTCAGACGATCCAAAAAAAAGATTAGGGTCGGGCCTAAAAACTAGGGTCGGTCGGGTTACCGTAAACAGACCTATTTTTTTTTGGCCTAGGCAGTCACCTCTAGTGAAATGAGTTGATCTAAAGTGCCTGTAATGTTTGGATGTCTTAATTTGTTCTTGGTTCGATTTATGTGAATTTCAAGACTTGCAGTAGAGTCTCAAGTTAAATCTGCCCGTATAAAACTGTCCACCTAACATGCAGATAATCATATAAGGAAACGGAATGGATCTGTTCTCAAAGTCAGAATTATTACGATTTTGCCTCAGTTTCAAAACATGCTCTGTCATGGTTCTGTCCGAGTGTAAAATTTGGTACCTTGCAGCAACTTCCTTGAATTTGAAAGACAGTTTTTGAATGCTAGATCTGCCTAGATCTGTATCGCGTTTCATTCCAGACTCCTCTCTTTGATTGTACTGTATTCTGTTTACACACTATCATGATTCGCTTATGTCTGTAACTTTTGGTAAACTTACCTTGCAACAGCGTCCTTAAAGGAAAAGTCCAAGGTTTTCAAGTATCTCCAAAAACCTGAAAATCGAATGCCAAATGTTACAAACATCTCTGGAAAAATATTGTAAAAATTGAAAAAAAATTGTTGTTGTTGTAGTTGAAGATTTAGTGTTGCGGGGCTAGCCAAGACAAGTCGCCTGGGGTCAAGTAGTGGTCACGTGGTTTTCGGTGCACTGTGACGTCGGTGCACTGTGACGTCACAAGTTTTTGTGTTGATTCTACCACTAGTACCAGCTTGATTTTCACACAGAAAAGTCACCACTGTATGCCCGAAAAGAATGCCTCGGTGGAGAGCAGCCGCAAACTGCAACAACTCGTCAATGTCCCCAGGCATTTCATAGCACACTTTCCCTCATAAAACTCTGAGTCTCTTGTGGAAATGGAAGAGGTGTGTGCAGCACAAGCGTGCAGATTTCAAAGTGTCGGGCACTTTCTGTACACAAATTTCGCCATTTTTCTTCAGCACAAAAGTTGGCGTTTCATCCCTGAAACAAATGTTTTGACCACTGGCAGTGTCTTCCCTTCATAAAAGTCCGGAGAGGGCAGTATTACGCGAGGCTGGTACAGTCGACGAGCCATCGAAACTCCGAGGCGACAGACGAACAGCGGATTATCTCACAAGAAGGAATGCGTTGAAGGTCAGAGTACATCCTTTTTATATTTAGTCAAGTTTTGACTAAATAATTTAACGTAGAGGGGGGAATCGAGACGAGGGTCGTGGTGTATGTGCGTGTGTCTGTGTGTCTGTGTGTGTGTAGAGCAATTAAACTACTGGACCGATCTTTATGAAATTTGACATGAGAGTTCCTGGGTATGAAATCCCCATACGTTTTTTTCATTTTTTTGATAAATGTCTTTGATGACGTCATATCCGGCTTTTCGTGAAAGTTGAGGCGGCACTGTCACGCCCTCATTTTTCAACCAAATTGGTTGAAATTTTGGTCAAGTAATCTTCGACGAAGCCCGGACTTCGGTCTTGCATTTCAGCTTGGTGGCTTAAAAATTAATTAATGACTTTGGTCATTAAAAATCTGAAAATTGTAAAAAAAAATAAAAATTTATAAAACGATCCACATTTACGTTTATCTTATTCTCCATCATTTGCTGATTCCAAAAACATATAAATATGTTATATTCGGATTAAAAACAAGCTCTGAAAATTAAATATATAAAAATTATTATCAAAATTAAATTGTCCAAATCAATTTAAAAACACTTTCAACTTATTCCTTGTCGGTTCCTGATTCCAAAAACATATAGATATGATATGTTTGGATTAAAAACACGCTCAGAAAGTTAAAACAAAGAGAGGTACAGAAAAGCGTGCTATCCTTCTTAGCGCAACTACTACCCCGCTCTTCTTGTCAATTTCACTGCCTATGCCGTGAGCGGTGGACTACGAGTATACGGTCTTGCTGCGTTGCATTGCGTTCAGTTTCATTCTGTGAGTTCGACAGCTACTTGACTAAATATTGTATTTTCGCCTTACGCGACTTGTATTTTCATGCATACACGTAAACATTGTTTTGCTGCGCAGCGAGTACGGCTGATATTCGCTGGAGGACAGATGCTCCACAGGCTAGATCTACAGAGTTACAGAACGGTGTGAGCTGAGCTAAGAGTAAGAGTAACAAGTCGCGTAAGGCGAAAATACAACATTTAGTCAAGTAGCTGTCGAACTCACAGAATGAAACTGAACGCAATGCCATTTTTCAGCAAGACCGTATACTCGTAGCATCGTCAGTCCACCGCTCATGGCAAAGGCAGTGCAATTGACAAGAAGAGCGGGGTAGTAGTTGCGCTAAGAAGGATAGCACGCTTTTCTGTACCTCTCTTCGTTTTAACTTTCTGAGCGTGTTTTTAATCCAAACATATCATATCTATATGTTTTTGGAATCAGAAAATGATGGAGAATAAGATGAACGTAAATTTGGATCGTTTTATAAATTGTTATTTTTTTTTTACAATTTTCAGATTTTTAATGACCAAAGTCATTAATTAATTTTTAAGCCACCAAGCTGAAATGCAATACCGAAGTCCGGGCTTTGTCGAAGATTACTTGACCAACATTTCAACCAATTTGGTTGAAAAATGAGGGTGTGACAGTGCCGCCTCAACTTTCACGAAAAGCCGGATATGACGTCATCAAAGACATTTATCAAAAAAATGAAAAAAACGTTCGGGGATTTCATACCCAGGAACTTTCATGTCAAATTTCATAAAGATCGGTCCAGTAGTTTAGTCTGAATCGCTCTACACACACACACACACAGACACACGCACATACACCACGACCCTCGTCTCGATTCCCCCCTCGATGTTAAAACATTTAGTCATAACTTGACTAAATGTAAAAAGTAGTCAGGGTTGTGGACACGTAATCTTGACAATGCGTGTGTCACGTTATCTATTCTATTCAGTCGCAAACTATGCCCTGATATCAATTCATGAAATTGGCAGCGTTTGCTGGAATCATGGTTTAATGCTATTTTTACCAGATCTAAGCTTTTGGTGGATGTGCAACGGGTAAGGTAAACAGACACCTGCATGCTAGAGACAAGAAGATTACGAATTGTTCAGGGAATTAATCTTTCTGCATTGACTGAGAGACGCAAAACCAGTCTAATTGCTACAACATGGATACACATCCAGACGACTTCCAGAGGGTGTCTAAATGTTCAGTGAACTGTATAGATGAGAAGCATACTTTCGAATTGATTTATACTCACACTCATTTTCTCTCTTCTTTTACTTCCAGAACTTATTCTAGCTTTGCAAAAAACGAGAAAGTGTCTTTGACAGATACCATCCAAATAATGCATTATGAAAACAAGTACAAGTTCATTTCTACTCATGTTAATCGTTTATGCTTTCTGTGCTGAGCGACATATGGATTGAATTTCTTTCGTAACTCACCTCCCGTCAACCTGCAAAACTATATCTGTAGAAGTACTTTCAAATAAAGTTAGTATGCTTCCGAATAAAAAATATGAAAGTATTTTCTGAAATGTTCAATTATAGACCAAAACGAAACATTCACGAGTATGTTGTTGACCTGATGGTCTTTATGGTAGACAGCAAGAGTTGCATGTTCAAGAAGTTTAACTTTAAGCAGTACATTTGAAAGAGCAAGGTAATTTAAGGTGGTATAATTTTAATGGTAGGTTCCACTGTAAGGCGACATGGAGGGTATCTTTGACGGACTCATTCAACATTCATACCCATGCACATCACCTCAAACACAGAAGCTTAGTTCTTGAGTCAAATTTATTGGCTTCATAAAATAATATTGTGAATTTTTGTCCGTTTGCAGATTGGCTTATCTATGAATTTTTTCGAAAATATCTTGCGATCTACGTACGCATAATGTAACACGTGAAGAAGAACATAAAATTTGCATTTGCCTTCTTCCTTAGTGTTAATTTTTTCTTCATAAAGACTACTTGAAATAAACAAAATGTTTAACCATTTCAAGGCCTCTGAACACGTTTAAAAAAAATGCAGGTCTTTGCTCACTACATCAGGAAAAATCATCTCTCGACTTGAACACATACCAATAATCAACAGCCTCACTGCTTCTTGGAGCTGGATTTTGTGTGTGGAATGAATTACACATGTGGCGTTTTATAAATTAATTCATAGAAGATGTACATTCGTGCAGAAAGGCTTTAATTTAATAATTAGGTCTTCGTGATGTTCTCTTAAAATAACTAACATGTGTTCCCTTTACCGGGCCTCTGAACCAGTTTTGTGAATATGCAGGTTAAACTCGTGCCTTTTCTGTGTTATCAGTGTATTTCTCATCCAGGCATGGATGCGTCCTCTTAAATGGACAGCCCTTCGACAGCCCTTTCCGTGTAAACGATTGGGTTCAAAATCTCAAATCTTACCAGGCTTTTACATGGGATATGGACATCCTTCCGTTTTGAAAAATACCAGAACTGAACACTCTGTATGGGTACTCTCTTTGCGAATGTAGAATTTTATGAATTAATTTCTTAAACGCCACACGTGTAAAACATTCCCTAAAAAATCCAGCTCCAAAAACCAGTCAGGATGTTGAATCCTGGTATATGTTCAAGTCAAGAGATTTTTTTTTTCTATGTAAAAGTCTTCGCAGATCAGTGTAGTGAGCAATCCTGTTTTGGAAAAGGACGTGCCTTTAAGCCTGTATAGACGGTTTGATTGTTGAGATACTTGGTGGCAATGACCGCACGGGTGGCAAGACGTAGTAATGCACAGATGACAACAAACCGACATGCATTTTTAAAAAAAATTAGGAGGCAATTGAGAGGGGGAAACATTTTGTTAATTTCCAGAATCTTTATGAAGAAATAATGAACGAGAAGAAAGTCTGGCCTTTAAGTAAATGCAAATTAAAATATGTATACTTTTGACAAACTTTTTCTGTTCTTATTCACATGTTAAAATGTGTGCAGAGATCGTGAGTTACTTCAAAAAAACCATGTTTCAGGCAACAGTCAAACGGACAATACTGGACACAGGCTATGCTGACCGGCTGATGGACTGACTACCAGTCCTGATGCTGGAGTACACCAACAGTGGAAAATATCTGGAACAAAATGTTGCAGCATGTGAACCATGCACCGGACCACGTGACAACCCAGTATCATCTTCAAACCATGCAGGAAGCTGTTCAACCAAAGATACTTGTTCAACACAGTCACACGATGTGTAAAAGTATATTTCAGCCTTCTGTAGCTCAGGGAGTTTGAACCCCACTCTTCATCCGTTTGGGAAAGTATTTCTGATTGTTTTGACTGCACATGTTGGTAATGGTACGCTGATGCTTCTGCCGAGAAACCCCACTCGCTCAGGGGTGTCGTTTGGGTCGGTCCTTCGGCCAATCGCCGATTTTTTTTTTACTTTGGCCGAAACTTTCATGTCCCTATCGGCCAAATGTCCGAAGAGTATTCGCCTGAATCGGCCAAAGTTTGTCCAGTTTTTTGTATTGGTCAGGCTTTGATTGCTAAAACTGCTGCCGATGTACTTTAGTCAACTGAATGACGTTTATTTCCTTCGGGAATACCAAAAACGAAACATCAATGTTTTGAACAGAAGCCATTGACGAAAATTATAGATGCAAGAGTGGTTTCCCTTGGACAAGGAAAACCAAACTCTCAGCGTTTGCGTTCGCCGGTTCGCGATAGTTTATCAGTCAGTCAGTGCTTTCGATTTGGATTTGAACATCATGTCGCAACCAAAAAAGAAAAAAAACTAAATTGGCTAAGGTTTGCTACCATTCGCCAAGGTAAGTGATTCCTGACAAAAAACAGGAACACCGCGAATGTGGACAATGTCAGGGTGAGTGGTAGTAGTGTTGTCGAATCGATCGAAGCAGACGACATAGCAGACGATAGTCACCGCGAATCGCAATCTGCTGAGCCAGAGAATAACAAGTCGCGTTAGGCGAAATAACAACATTTAGTCAAGCTGTCGAACGCACTGCATTTTTTCACCAAGACCGCATACTCGTAGTTTCGTCAGTCCACCGCTCATGGCAAAGGCAGTGAAATCGACAAGCCAGAATAGTGCGGTAATGGTCGCGCTTTTCTGTATCTTTATTCTTTTTAGTGCACTGACTTTGTTTTTAATCCAAACATATCATATCTATATGTTTTTGGAATCAGGGACCGACAAGGAATAAGATGAAATTGTTTCTAAATCGATTTTGGACAATTCATTTTAATCATTATTTTCATATTTTTCATTTTCAGAGCTTGTTTGTAGTCCAAATATAACATATGTATATGTTTTTGGAATCAGAAAAGACGAAAAATAAGATGAAATTGTTTTTGGATCGTTTAAAAAAAAAACAATTTAATGACAAGTTTCCGATTTTTAATGACCAAATTCATTAATTATTTTTTAAGCCACCAAGCTGAAATGCAATACCAAAGTCCGGCCTTTGTCGAAGATTGCTTTGCCAAAATTTCAATCAATTTGATTGAAAAATGAGCGTGTGACAGTGCCGCCTCAACTTTTACAAAAAGCCAAATATGACGTCATCAAAGGTATTTATAAGAAAAAAATTAAAAACCTTTCCGGGGATATCATTCCCAGGAACTCTCATGTCAAATTTCATAAAGATCGGTCCAGTAGTTTAGTCTGAATCGCTCTACACACAGACGCACACACACACACACACACACGCACATACACCACGACCCTCGTCTCGATTCCCCCTCCATGTTAAAACATTTAGTCAAAACTTGACTAAATGTAACAAGTCGCGTAAGGCGAAAATACAATATTTAGTCAAGTAGCTGTCGATCTCACAGAATGAAACGCAATGCCATTTTACTCGTAGCATCGTCAGGCCACCGCTCATGGCAAAGGCAGTGAAATTGACAAGAAGAGCGGGGTAGTAGTTGCGCTAAGAAGGATAGCACGCTTTTCTGTACCTCTCTTTGTTTTAACTTTCTGAGCGTGTTTTTAATCCAAACATATCATATCTATATGTTTTTGGAATCAGGAACCGACAAGGAATAAGATGAAAGTGTTTTTAAATTGATTTGGACAATTTAATTTTGATAATAATTTTTATATATTTAATTTTCAGAGCTTGTTTTTAATCCGAATATAACATATTTATATGTTTTTGGAATCAGCAAATGATGGAGAATAAGATAAACGTAAATTTGGATCGTTTTATAAATTTTTTTTTTTTTTTTACAATTTTCAGATTTTTAATGACCAAAGTCATTAATTAATTTTTAAGCCACCAAGCTGAAATGCAATACCGAACCCCGGGCTTCGTCGAAGATTACTTGACCAAAATTTCAACCAATTTGGTTTAAAAATGAGGGCGTGACAGTGCCGCCTCAACTTTCACGAAAAGCCGGATATGACGTCATCAAAGACATTTATAAAAAAAAAATGAAAAAAACGTTCGGGGATTTCATACCCAGGAACTCTCATGTCAAATTTCATAAAGATCGGTCCAGTAGTTTAGTCTGAATCGCTCTACACACACACACACACACACACACACACACACACACACACACACACGCACGCACGCACGCACATACACCACGACCCTCGTTTCGATTCCCCCTCGATGTTAAAATATTTAGTCAAAACTTGACTAAATATAAAAAGGAAGAAAGATAGAAAGAACAAGAAAATAAATTAAAAAAGATAGCAAAGACGAATGGGGACAACCACACGAGAAATGCGTAAATGGTTTTTTTTTGGAAAAAATAACAACTACAGCAAACAAACAAGTCGCGAAAAGTGGACTGGGTGGCCGAGTGGTAACGCACTTGCGCTCGGAAGCGAGAGGTTGCGAGTTCGACCCTGGGTCAGGGCGTTAGCAATTTTCTCCCCCCTTTCCTAACCTAGGTGGTGGGTTCAAGTGCTAGTCTTTCGGATGAGACGAAAAACCGAGGTCCCTTCGTGTACACTACATTGGGGTGTGCACGTTAAAGATCCCACGATTGACAAAAGGGTCTTTCCTGGCAAAATTGTATAGGCATTGATAAAAAAATGTCCACCAAAATACCCGTGTGACTTGGAATAATAGGCCGTGAAAATAGGATATGCGCCGAAATGACTGCGATCTGCTGGCCGATGTGAATGCGTGATGTATTGTTTAAAAAAAATTCCATCTCAAACGGCATAAATAAATCCCTGCGCCTTGAATATGTGCGCGATATAAAATTGCATAAAAAAAATAAAAAAAATAAAAATCCCTGCGCTTAGAACTGTACCCACGGAATACGCGCGATATAAGCCTCATATTGATTGATTGATTGATTGAAATTACTACATTTAGTCAAGCTGTGGAACTCACAGAATGAAACTGAACGTAGTCCGCCGCTAGTGCAAAAGGCAGTGAAAGTGACGAGCCTGTTTGGCGCGGTAACGGCTGCGCTGTGCTTCATAGCACGCTTTACTGTACCTCTCTTCGTTTTAACTTTCTGAGCGTGTTTTTAATCCAAACATATCATATCTATTTGTTTATGGAATCAGGAACCGACAAGGAATAAGATGAAATAGTTTTTTAAACGATTTTGGAAATTTAATTTTAATCATAATTTTTATATTTTTAATTTTCAGAGCTTGTTTTTAATCCCAATATAACATATTTATATGTTTTTTGAATCAGAACATGATGAATAATAAAAAACAAGAGGCGAAGCCTTCAAGGCTCCCGTAAGAAATCAACAAACAGTAACATAACACAAACTCACTCACTCCGTAACACACACACAAACACACACACACACACACACACACACACACACACACACACACACACACACGCACACACACAGTTAAAACTAACGCATCATATCAACTCCATGTATAATTTTCAAAAGAAGGCAAACAGATAAAATGACTAGGGTAATAGGTTAGGTACCTGCCATGTGGGCACTTTTTCCACTGCTGTCCTCAGTCCTATACTTTTCATCAAGACTTGTCACCATGCCGAGTAGATCTAAATTCGGAAGTCTTCATGTGGCTGAGGCATATATCTGACATAGCGTCGATCTTGTTGTAGGTTAACCTCCTTTCTGAAACAAATGGCAAAATGCGATTAGTTATGATGACTACAACCTACACAAATATAAACAGTGTTTTGAAACAGAATAGTCAGGTTATACAAGCCACTTTACCTATGCAGCATGGTAACCCTACAATATGCGAAACATGTCGACTGCAGCAGCCTGGTTCTTAAAATAATTCTGACGGTCAACACAGCCAGAAATGCCAACAAAGACAAGAAAGCTGTGGCAAGGTAAGCTTACCAAACGTTACATAGCGAATCATATGATAGTGCGTAAACAGCAAACAGTAGATCTACAATCAAAGAGAGGATCGAGTCTGGAATGAAACGCGATACAGATCTAGCATTCAAAAACTGTCTTTCACGTTCAAGGAAGTTGTTGCAAAGTACTTAAGACTTACTAAATTGTACAGACAAAACCATGACAGTGCATGTTTTGAATCTGAGGAAAAAATCGTGATCATTTTGACTTTGAGAACAGATTCATTCCGTTTCCTTATATCTGCATGTTCAAGTAAATGGTGGACAGTTTTTTTCGGGCAGAGTAAACTTAACTTGAGACTCTACTGCAAGTCTTGAAATTCACATAAATCGAACCACGAGCAAAGACATCCAAACATTACAGGCACTAATTTAGATCAACTCATTTCACTAGAGGTGACTGTGTTTGACATCCGTGTCTGCTGAAATAAAAAGAAATTAAAACAAAACGGATTAACAGTAGGTGACACGTTATCAGAGTGGGAGACACTAGATCTGTCTCTGAACTTACCGGGATACGGCTGCAAGATCGACACTGACTGCCGCGCTTTCGACAGCTCTTCCTCGCGTGGACATTGGAAACACGCTGTGCAGATCAAATTGTAGGAAATCTCCCTTTGGTATCTTCTTTATTTACTTTTCTGGAGCTTAGAAACCGAACAACATGAAATCGTCTTCCCCGGCGAATCGGCGAGGTGAGAACTGGACCACAATCCTTCGCGCGACCCCTGACCTGATCTTGACACCTGACCTGCCGTCTACATGCCAAACACGACACAAATCAGTCAACTGCTTGTACCCCTTCAAAACCCCCCACCACCCGTTTTCTTTGGATACACGCTTTAACTACACACATGCCGACACAATGTTGATCATTGCTTCAATAATTTGAAGATGGTGCTTAAAAATTAACCACGTGAAATGAGTATTTCGGTGTTTAGCCAAAAATGTTAAAGTTTCTACCACAGACATACACACATACATACATACGCACGCACGCACGCACAGACAGACAAAGTTTACCATCGCATAGGCTACACTTACGTGAGCCAAAAAGTAATTTTGGATCGTTTTATAAAAAAATAATTTTAATTACAATTTTCAGATTTTTAATGACCAAAGTCATTAATTAATTTGTAAGCCTCCATGCTGAAATGCAATACCGAAGTCCGGCCTTCGTCGAAGATTGCTTGGCCAAAATTTCAATCAATTTGATTGAAAATTGAGGGTGTGACAGTGCCGCCTCAACTTTTACAAAAAGCCGGATATGACGTCATAAAAGACATTTATCGAAAAAATGAAAAAAAGCGTCTGGGGATATCATACCCAGGAACTCTCATGTAAAATTTCATAAAGATCGGTCAAGTAGTTTATTCTGAATCGCTCTACACACGCACAGACACACACACACACACACACACACACACACACACACACACACACACACACACACCACGACCCTCGTCTCGATTCCCTCCTCTATGTTAAAACATTTAGTCAAAACTTGTAGTAAAAAATAACCACCAAGACAAACCCACAAAAAAAACAACCGTGATTAAAATCGCATTCCACGTTTTTACATTTAGTCAAGTTTTTTTCATTTTTTCGATAAATGTCATTGATGACGTCACATCCGGCTTTTTGTAAAAAGTTGAGGCGGCACTGTCACACCCTCATTTTGATTGAAACTTTTGAAAAGCAATCTTCAACGAAGGCCGGACTTCGGTATTGCATTTCAGCTTGGTGGCTTAAAATCTAATTAATGACTTTGCTCATTAAAAATCTGAAAATTGTAATAAACTTTTTTTTAAATAAAACGATCCAAATTTACGTTCATCTTATTCTACATCATTTCCTGATTCCAAAAACATATAAATATGTGGGTTTTTTGGATTAAAAACAAGCTCTGAGAATTAAAAATATAAAAATTATGATCAAAATTAAATTTCCGAAATCGATTTAAAAACAATTTCATCTTATTCCGTGTCGGTTCCCGATTCCAAAAACATATAGATATGATATGTTTGGATTAAAAACACGCTCAGAAAGTTAAAACGAAGAGTGGTACAGAAATGCGTGCTATGCAGCACAGCGAAACCACTACCGCGCTAAACAGGCTCGTCAGTTTCACTCCGTTTTGCACAAGCGGCGGACTACGGTCATTGTGAAAAAATGCAGTGCGTTCAGTTTCATGTAGTGATTTTGCCTTACGCGACTTGTTTTTGTTTGGCGGAGGGGACAGTGTCAGCTGATAAGCAATTATTGAGCGACAGTGCCAACGCTGGACTGAAACGAAGGGTAGTGATGCGAAAAGTGCATGACTTGACGCGGACTATGTAGAGGTTACATGCCGAGTCTCAGTGATTATTAAAAATAATGGTCGAAGTTAGCGGATCATGAAAAATGCGAGCTTCAGCGAGCTTTTTCATGACCGCGAACTGAGACCATTATTTTTAATAATCACTGAGACGAGGTGTGTAACCTCTTTATTCCTCCTTTCTTCAGTTATTCCAAAAAAACAGGAGTTTTTGTGCGAAAGTTTGATCGAATCCGAATCACTCAACCAGTCAACCTGCGCAGGCGATCGATTAATGCGCGGTTGTATAGTTCCGTGCAAATCATTCCATTCTGTTAACACTTCTTTTCAGTTTCCCTGTTTTGGACTAAAATCAAGTACACAGATATGCTGTTATTCTGCTGTGGCGGTAAAGGCAGATATTGTGTGTTCTGTTTATGTTTTAGTATCGCTTAGTAAATGTTCTTTCGTCAAATGGGACTAGCAGACGAACTTTTGCACCCGTGTTCCAACGTTAATTACTGTATGAAGTTCAGTTTTCTGGGGAAAATAGTGTATGAAACCGCTTTATGTTGTTTAAATTGATGAGATGTGTGCATTTGGTTGCGTGTGATCTGTTTATAAAATGAAATATTGTTGAAAACTGACCGTCGGATTGAAGTCAGTGTTGTCGAAGAAACTGCGTTAAAAGAAGGGGAACTACTCTTGTCGCCAGAGTATGAGTTACTTGCCTTGGGAATTTGCTTGTGATGAACGGTTTGTGCACGTCAGATCTAGATTCAGAAAACAACCGAACTCATGGATTTTATATGGAGATTCATGTGTTCAGGCCTGTAGTTGTTAATTTAAATGCGGTATGTTTGTATTGTTTGCTCCAGAGATGTATACTTCGTACGTATAGAGCGTTCGGAACTTTTCAGTCGCAAAAGTAGTACCGAAACAGAACAGCTTCTCAACCCATTGCACTATCGAGGATTCAGGCTGTTGCTGGCTCGTTATTTGTTTGGTTGCTGGGTCATTATCGAAAAATAACTAGCTCTACAAGTTTACAGAGGTAAAGAAGCAGAGGGGGGAATAAGAAAGGGATAAGCCCCATCACACAGGGCTGTCGCCACTCCAGTGTTAATGGCAACAAGAAAAGCACGTCTCCATATCCCTCTTTTCCACAGGTGTATTGTGTGCCCAGTGCACACCCGTTTCAACCCTGTGCACGGATTTTGACGGATTACAAGTAGTGCGTAGACGCCGCCTGAATGTTGCCTTGACTACTTTTAGGCTTCTTTTTCTCTGTTCCAATGTATAGGCTTTTTGAAGGGAAACGAGCTATTTGTGAATGGCAAAACACGTACGGCCGTTCCTTGCGAGGGGTTATAAGCTTACTTATTACTTTTTTTGTCCTCGATGGTAACGATGTATGTTGCATGATGACTAGGTGGGAAGGGGGAGGGGCGTGAGGTCGAAGGGGTGGGGTGGTGATGGGGGGGGGGGGGGTGAGAATACAATAGGGTAGGGAAAGAGGTGGGGAGGGATGGGGGATGGTAGGGGTGTGTGAAAGAGAGAGAAAGAGAGGGAGAGAGAGAGACAGAGAATGAGAGACAGAGAGAGACAGAGACACTGACAGACAGACACATAAGACAAACTCAAGACTCAAGTCTCCAAGACTCAAAGATGCAGACAGACAGACATACAGAAAGAGATACACAGACAGAGACACAGAGAGGAGAAAACAAGTGGCGTAAGGCGAAATAACAACATTTAGTCAAGCTGTCGAACTCACAGAATGAAACTGAACGCACTGCATTTTTTCACCAAGACCGCATACTCGTAGTTTCGTCAGTCCACCGCTCGTGGGAAAGGCAGTGAAATCGACAAGCCAGAATAGTGCGGTAATGGTCGCGCTGAGCAGGATAACATGCGTTTCTGTATCTATTCTTTTTTGCATACTGAGTTTGTTTTTAATCCAAACATATCATATCTATATGTTTTTGAAATCAGGGACCGACAAGGAATAAGATCTTCTTCTTCGTCGTTCGCTCAGACACTGTCATGTGAGCGTAGATGCGTTGTGCTGCCGTTACGCGCCTGACAAGTCAGGCCCAGCACATCCGACTGCAGTTTATATCAGTGTTCGCTCTCCTAGATTGATTGCTTTACCGGGCTGCCGAGTTCAATCTACCCGTTTTCTGGATGGCCGTCGCATCTTCCGCATCCATGCTGACGCCCTGAGCTGTCCAGTCTGCTGTTGTATTCGCCTTCGGTGCCAGGTTGTGGGCATATCTGTCCTGTTGCCACCTCTGCCGGATGTGTTCCCCTAGCAAGTTGGATGTGACATGGGGGTGACATGGGGGTTTCAGCTAATGGGTCCAACCCCCCAGGTTTGTCTTCAGAGTTTTCCTTCTCCTAGGAATGCTGCCTACCTTGGCTAACGAGTCGTTCCTACCCAGCGCTTGTGGAAGCAGCAGTAACATGGGGCATCCTCGTCCGCCCAGCCAGCCGTTGGGAGCAAGCTCCTCGTCCGCCTGTCTGACCGTTGGGATGGGTGACTAGATGTCCTCTTCCGCCTTCGCTGCCGTTGGGAGTTCACTCTCCTCTTCCGCCAGTTCCGCCGTTGGGATGTCTAGTCTTGGTATTTCACCCATACCTGGGGATTTGTTTCATGGGCACCAGGGCGTATCCACACACGGGTGGGCCTACGTACCGCACGTACGGGGAAAATCTCCTCCGCGCCCTTGCATTTTAGCCTGAGAGCATAGGGCTCCCAGTTTCCACCCAACGCCACGTGGAGGCAATGCATAGGACTTGTTGGTGAGAGGCTAAACCGGCAGAAGAGACCTACGCGGATGGCTGCTCTCTTTTCGACCGGTGCTGCATGCAGCTTTGGCTAGCCAGCGATGAAGGCTGAAAGCGTATGCGACACTTAAGCACATGTATGTCAACGCCAACACGCTTGAGACGCATCACACAACCATTTGGGCTGGGTAAGGAATAAGATGAAATTGTTTCTAAATCGATTTCGGACAATTAATTTTAATCATAATTTTCATATTTTTAATTTTAATCCAAATATAACATATGTATATGTTTTTGGAATCAGAAAATGACGAAGAATAAGATGAAATTGTTTTTGGATCGTTTAAAAAAAATAATTTTAATGACAAGTTTCCGATTTTTAATGACCAAATTCATTAATTATTTTTTAAGCCACCAAGCTGAAATGCAATACCAAAGTCCGCTCTTCGTCGAAGATTGCTTTGCCAAAATTTCAATCAATTTGATTGAAAAATGAGGGTGTGACAGTGCCGCCTCAACTTTTACAAAAAGCCGGATATGACGTCATCAAAGGTATTTATCGAAAAAGTAAAAAACCTTTCCGGGGATATCATTCCCAGGAACTCTCATGTCAAATTTCATAAAGATCGGTCCAGTAGTTTAGTCTAAATCGCTCTACACACACACACACACACACATATCACGACCCTCGTCTCGATTCCCCCTCTATGTTAAAACATTTAGTCAAAACTTGACTAAATGTAAAAAGCGTCCAAATCGTGGTTTCCAAGCAAAATGGCTCACCCTACACGGTCTCAAGGTTTGTCAAGATTTGCACAAGATTGGAAGAGTTTTACTTTCAAGAAATTAAAGTTAAAGGTTTGAAAAAGTTTCAGAGAACTGCATGGCGTCTGTTGCAAAGCTGATTGTTTCAGTTGCAGTATGCAACATATAATCCAGGGGCGGATTAGGGGAGGGGGGGGGGGGTTACAGGGGTAAGAAGAAATTCTGTCCGTGAATTATTTTTCTTTTTTTCTGTCTGTAAAGCCGGGGGAAGTTAATTGGTTTTTTCATTGTCACAGTATGCGACATGTCTTCCTTCTAACCATACTACATGATTTCGGGAGCAGATATCAGTGAAGATAAATTGCCATTATTTAATACTAATGTTAAAAGAAATGAGTGGCTGCTGACACCAGTTGATCCTGTTTAAAATCAAGGATAAGCCACAAATTGTTTATAAAATAGCTAAAATTCTTCAGCTTCAGGGGGGCTTTGCCCCCCAGACCCCTAAACGGGACCCTGGACCCCAGGTCCCAGGTTGTAACCCCCCCCCCCCCCCCCCCCTCTGGCTTAACTGCTCCGCCCCTGTAATCTGTGTTCCTAAGACAATGATTGTATGTATTGGTGTTCCCCTCTTGAGTCTTGTGCTTCAATGTTGCGGTGACTTTGGATGAGCCAAAATAATAGCCGAACTTTTTCCAAGATGCCCAAAAACGTTCTGACAGTTTCGGCCAAATGTCCCAACATGAAAATGTCTAGCAACACCCCTGTCGCTAGCGCACCAGCAGCTGCTGCCTGTTATGGGTAAGCGACGTGCCTGTATTTAGCAAAGCAAGACAGAATAAAACAGCAGCTTAGTTTGAGCTTTTAAGACATTCGTACCAGAGAAAACGTGTACGTGTTTGTTTGGAGAGGGTGGATAGAATCATAAGACACGCTGTGTCTATGTGACGTAGAGCAGGTTTTCAAATTCATGCTGAAGCACTGTGTGATCGCTATTCTTTCTGACATATCTTACCTTGATTTCAGATAGACTGGAAACCGAAATGAGGATGTGTACACGAATAAACTATGCTGATATGTATGTGTTCAGAAATAAAGAATAGTTTTAATGATATATGATGGTGTGTTTTGTTTTTTTCGTATTTGAAAACAAATTGTACACTCTGTGGTCAATTTTACTTTCAGATAAATAAATCTATCATAATGGAAATCATCTGTTTGTGTTGTGTTACTTACTCATTTTGATCAATGTTGAGTCGTCCATATTCCTGTGTGTACGCATAGTATGCAGTTTGAAGGTAGTAGATGTCCGAGCAAACATAGGAGGATGTGCTGTTAGGCTGTCTATCTCCTCATCCAGGTTTTTCAGATATTCGAATTTAGTTCCCTCTTGGAGTTTCTGCACTGACACCTGATAAGCAAAATACACGTATCACTCTGTGACCATGGCAACATGTATCATCTGTATGCCCCGTTCAAAAATTACCTTGAGATTCTAAGGTATACACAGAAATTGCAGTGGATCACAAAAACAACCCGAACAGTAGTACATATATTCACAGTTTAAAAATTCATGCAATGAGAGTCAATAACCCAATTTAACCCCAGGTTTATTCAGGGTCCCACTGACTGAATCTCATTTGGTTGCTTTTCGGCACACACCATACATTTTTAATGGGACTGTGAGGTTTTGTTACAACAATAAAAATAGTAGCAACGTACTGTCTGTTCGTGACGTTTGAGAATACCGATCTATGCACTAACGCATTGTCTTTTTGTAGTGTGACTGTCCGATATTGCGAACTCCTAAAAATCAATGATCAAAAAGTTTGAACTGCTGTAATCGTGTTTCAGCATATGTCTGACTGCTTATTTGCTTCCAAAACGGCTTGCGATATCACGCCATCAGCGTTTCGCCACTGCTCAGAAAATCTTATGATTTCAGATCTAGTTTAAGATCGGAAATCACGTGTGCTCGTTTAAAAAACAAAATTCATTTATTACTTCCCTTTGACCGTTTCGCAAGAAAAATGTCAGGATCACTATTACACACCGGTGACACTGTGACGGTTCCCCTACGCTTTGTGTTCGGTGCCCTGACCCTTTGTGTTCGGTTCCCACTCGGTTCCCACACGCCAAAATTCGCGGACAAGATCGAGGTACTGTCACCCAAAACATCCATTTATGGTAGTATTACGCAATGTTGCTCTCTGAGAATGGTCTTGTTAGATCTGTGAGTGTTTACACTACATGCCTAGGTGCTGTTGGATTGAAGGTTTTTGATATTTTAGCCGTTATTAGGTAGAATGCCTTCCACTTTACTGCAAAACTGCATAATTCGTAGCATCGGCAAGAAATATCCTACCAAAAAATGCCTGCTTGGAACTGTCGTTGGTCCAGCAAAAAGTTCAACATGTCTGTAGCAGACAGCCCAAGTTTCAAGATTGTAGGGCCATCCAAACAGCCGTAATAATAAAAACAACAAAAGTAGTCAGTGAAATTGGCTGTGTTCGGTCCCCCCACACTTTTGTGACGTAGGCGTGACGGTTCCCATAATTCATTGTGTCGGTCCCCACTTTCTGTGTCGGACCCCACTTTCGACCTAATTTCTCTGTGACGGACCCCACAACCAGCCTATTTTGTGTCGGTCCCCACACCTTCTTGGATTTATGACTTGCCGGTTACTTGTATCATTGTATTCATTGAATCTAATTGTCTCGGAGTTATTTTTCAGCAAAAACCGGCAAGGCAGCACCTTTTGTGATACCAAGTAAGTCAGATGACATCAGTATGTGTGTGTGTGTGTGTGTGTGTGTGTGTGTGTGTGTGTGTGTGTGTGTGTGTGTGTGTGTGTGAGAGAGAGAGAGAGAGAGAGAGAGAGAGAGAGAGAGAGAGAGAGAGAGAGAGAGAGAGAGAAATATAAAACAAAAAGGCCTGGTCTGTTCTCTGAACACTAATTCAATGTTTGTCATGCTAACCAAGAACTCAAAACGATCAGAACACACTATCAGAATACATATAGAATGGGTTGCTTCCTCTGTGGTTGCTTCCAATCAAAGTTAGAACACAAACTCACAAGAAGTAAGTTTGCATGCGTTCTCTCTACGGTTATGGTACTCGCGGTTGTGGTACGCGCGGTAGTGTGACACGCGGCAGTGTTATACTCGCGGTAGTGTCGTACTCGCGGTAGTGTGACACGCGGTAGTGTTACACGCGGTAGTGTCGTACTCGCGGTAGTGTGACACGCGGTAGTGACGCTCGCGGTAGTGTCGCATAACCGGAGTGATCTGGAAAGGTGTCAATCTCTCTCTCTCTCTCTCTCTCTCTCTCTCTCTCTCTCTCTCTCTCTCTCTCTCTCTCTCTCTCTCTCTCTCTCTCTCGTGGTCCAAGGCCATTATTGTGCCGTTACATAAAAAAGGAGACTGTGATAACCCTGATAATTACCGAGGAATTTCCCTCACCAGTACGATGAGCAAAATTTTTATGTCTGTTCTGAACGACCGCCTGTCTGTGTGGTCAGAAAATAATAACATTTTAGATGAAAGCCAGGCTGGCTTCCGGAGGAATTACTCAACTATTGATCATGTGTTTACCCTTTACGCTTGCGTCCAGAAACAATTTTCACAAAAGGCCAAACTGTATGTAGCCTACATAGATTTTTGTAAGGCTTACGATAGCATTAAGCGCCCCGTGCTCTGGTCAGTGCTTTTTCGATTAGGCATACAAGGCAAAATATTTAAGGTGTTAAAGAGCATGTATGAAAATGTGAAAGCATGCGTGCGGTGCGGAAACGAATACACTGATTTCTTTGAATGTATGCAAGGCCTTAAGCAAGGTTGTGTAGCCTCACCGACAATTTTCTCGTTTCTGATCAACGAACTGGCACAGGATGTCATACAACGAGGCAGACATGGGATACGTTTATCTCCGTCTGAGTTAGAACTGTTTGTAATGCTTTTTGCTGACGACATTGCGCTGTTATCCAGCACTGTAGTGGGCCTACAAAACCAGCTTAATGTCCTGCGCTGCTCTGCAGAAAAACTGTGTCTGAACGTGAACTTGACAAAGACTAAGGTCATGGTTTTTAGAAAGGGCGGGCACATTGCACAGAAAGAGAAGTGGTTCTACGGAATGGATCGTCTTGAGATTGTGAACTCGTTTAGATATCTCGGTGTAACCCTTTCCACCCAACTGAGCTGGATCATTGCAGTAGAAACAAAGACAACCATGGCGAAAAAGGGAGTGATCGAAATCGTTAGATTACTGAACAGACTTGGCTGCCATTCAGCAAAGGTGTTTTTCAAACTGTTTGACGCACGGATCTCTCCTATGCTCTTGTATGGTTCAGAGCTATGGGGATATGGAAAGTATGACTCTGTGGAAAGGGTCCACCTGTTTGCGTGTAAAAAGTTTCTGAAAGTGACAATTCGAACTCCAAACAACATTGTGTATGGTGAATTGGGAAGACATCCGCTGTATATTAACTCTGCAGTCAGATGTGTGAAATACTGGTTTACACTGCTGAAGCAACCTGATTCAAGATATTCCAAGATTGCATATAAAGCTTTATGTAATTTGGCATCGAAGGGCCACACAAATTGGGTCTCACATGTGCAGAGTCTTTTATGTTGTAATGGTTTTGCTGCTGTGTGGATGTACGGAACGGTTGGGAATGAGAAGTGTTTCTTACAAGAGTTTAGGCAACAAAAAAAATTGTCTGTTTAGGGTAACCCGACCGACCCTATCGATTTGGCGCCGACCCAAAAACTTTTTTTTGATTTCAAAAAAAAGAAGAAAAAAAAAGAGGTAAAAATGCTAAAAAGAGACATTTGGCGTTTCATTTACACACACACACACACACACAAAAAAAAAAAAAAAAAACCTACCTACCTACCGACCCTACTTTTTTTGGTCATGTTACCCTAAACAGACAATTTTTTTTTTTGGCCTTAAAAGACGTTTACAAGATTGTTTTTGTCAAGAATGGTTCTCCTTTTTAGAATGCAGTGAACGTTTTGACATTTATAATTGTTACAAAACATGCTTGGAAAAAGAGAAATACATTGAATTAATCGAAGATATTAAGTACAGAGTTGCTCTTACTCGTTTCCGCGCAGGAGTATCCGAAATCAACGCTCACAAGTTTCGGTACGCACCAAACCAAACGACAAGAAACTGTCCTCTCTGTACAGCTGATAAAGAAGATGAACACCATGTTGTATTTTTATGTCCTTTTTATCAAGACCTTCGAGCAAAGTATTTGAAAATCTCGAACTCTAAGACGCTGCAACAACAACTTGTGTATTTCTGTGGCAATAATGAGGAAAATGTGATGAACAGCTTCAGCAGATTTGTGTTCTTCATGCTGCAGAAGAGACGAACCCTTATAAATGAGGTTCAGTGATATGTCATCAAGGTTTTAATGTATTTGTTGAATTTTATGCGTGACTATAATTTATAACTGTGCAGATACTATTGCTGTTATTTTAACCACTATTGTAAGGGGCTGTGGCCTTAGACAATTAAAGATTTGTTCTTGTTCTTGTTCTCTCTCTCTCTCTCTCTCTCTCTCTCTCTCTCTCTCTCTCTCTCTCTCTCTCTCTCTCTCTCTCACACACACACACACACACACACACACACACACACACACATACTGATGTCATCTGACTTACTTGGCATCACAAAAGGTGCTGCCTTGCCTGTTTTTGCTGAAAAATAACTCCGAGACAATTAGATTCAATGAATACAATGATACAAGTAACCGGCAAGTCATAAATCCAAGAAGGTGTGGGGACCGACACAAAATAGGCTGGTTGTGGGGTCCGTCACAGAGAAATTAGGTCGAAAGTGGGGTCCGACACAGAAAGTGGGGACCGACACAATGAATTATGGGAACCGTCACGCCTACGTCACAAAAGTGTGGGGGGACCGAACACAGCCAATTTCACTGACTACTTTTGTTGTTTTTATTATTACGGCTGTTTGGATGGCCCTACAATCTTGAAACTTGGGCTGTCTGCTACAGACATGTTGAACTTTTTGCTGGACCAACGACAGTTCCAAGCAGGCATTTTTTGGTAGGATATTTCTTGCCGATGCTACGAATTATGCAGTTTTGCAGTAAAGTGGAAGGCATTCTACCTAATAACGGCTAAAATATCAAAAACCTTCAATCCAACAGCACCTAGGCATGTATACGTGTAAACACTCACAGATCTAACAAGACCATTCTCAGAGAGCAACATTGCGTAATACTACTATAAATGGATGTTTTGGGTGACAGTACCTCGATCTTGTCCGCGAATTTTGGCGTGTGGGAACCGAGTGGGAACCGAACACAAAGGGTCAGGGCACCGAACACAAAGCGTAGGGGAACCGTCACAGTGTCACCGGTGTGAAAAGGCTGCATTTACAGCAGACGAAATTCGTACCAAAAGCGCTCAGCAGTAAATATTCCCAACTCAGCAAATGTAAAATTCAATAGTTTACCATGCACCAGAAGTTGTCTGCTGATAACACATGCATGACATAAATACTCTTATGGGTATTTTTGTGTTCTGGTATTTAATTTGATCGTTTTTAGAATTTTATATATCCGCAGCATGAAAATTCAAGATGGCGGCCTCCGCAACATTGCGTGTTTTGATTTGAGCGAAAACAACGTTTCTGAAGGTAAGTTTTCAAGAATACGCATCCATTCACCAATGTCACATCATTTTACTGTTTAATTCTCCCCTGGGGTCTGTTATTCATCGGGTGAAGCGCTGAAATGCAGAGACTTTGTTTAATCTTGCAATAGCTCATCATCTGGATTGTGATGCGGATAGATCTAGATCTATCTGTTGATTACAAGTAAGGAAATCATGATCGCCACGCTGGTGATTTTAAACAGATTAAACGAACTTTGAATAAAAGGCGAGGAGAAAGAGATTGTTCATGGTATGATAAATGATTAGTCCTGCCTACGTTAAGGACTTCCATAAGGTGGGGAGGGGTAGAGTCAAAAACTGAGTGAGGGTAGGCCAGATAGTAGGATGACCAGCTGGAGATAAAAACACTCCACTCCCCATGTCTTTACAGTGTTGTGATCAAACTTTCAAAGACGGTAGGTAACAGACAAAAGCATACAGTGTATGCTAATCAAATGAGATAAGTGGTTTTGAAAAATGAAGAGGTACCGCTCTTTGAGTTTTACAATTTTGGTTTGTTGCTTGTTTCTCATCCTTTTGCTTATTTTAAGTTGACCGTGCATTGGTGTGAATTTTATTTTTACAGGATATATACAAGAGTTACACCACATGCCGGTTCCTGGGAACAAGCGTTCTGCATTTATTCCGGTGCCACAGAAGGGAGCTGATTTCACTAGTACTACTGTATCAAGGTTTGTTACCTAATACATCTTAACAGTAAGATTTTTTTATTTGTATTATTTATTGGAACATGTTTGCACATCATTTGTAAGCGACCTCTGTGAATTTGATGGGTTTAACGTACGAACCCTCACTATGGTCAACATTCTGTTAGCGACTGTTTGAAGCGAATAAATGTAGCGGTCAGAAAGATTCCAGAATCAGTTGGGTCACTGGAAACTGTGTTTGTTTGTTTTTTAACCTGAAACAGTAAGAATTATACGAATTCATGAAATACAATTTTCTTTCATTTTGGTCTGTTGTGTGAAGACTTGCTAACCCGGCTTTGACCGACTCTCTGAGATAGTAAACATTATTCAAATACATTCAAATAAAAATGTCACTTTTCATCTTTTGTGTGAAGGGTACCACAGGCTGATTTCCTGCACCATGGATGTAGAGGAGGCCAGACAGTCTGCTTCTCATTCCAGCTGTGTTGCGTTTTTTTCTGCTCGTGAAGTGTATCGCCACATTGCCAAAGCCATTGGCCAAGAGAAGTCACCCTGTCTGCCCATTTTGCATAGCCTTACAGGCTGTGACACTATGTCGTTCTTCAATGGTATTGGGGAATCAGAAGGCTTGGGAAGTATGGCAAGCATTTGAAGACGTCACTCAAACTTTCTTCAGGTTGTCTGCTCCTCTTTGTAAGCTGAGTACCACTGACAGGGCAGCACAAGAGCTTTTTGGTGTACATTTGTAGGACAAAACCAGCAACGTACAGGGTGTAAACAGTGCTAGACGGTACCTCTTCAGTAAAAAGAGCTGCCAAATTGACCATAATCCCCTTACAAGTGAGGTGCTGCTGCAGGACATGAGATTTAGAAGAGCCATCTACCTATTAGACTTCCAAACTCTGTGGGCTGGCAGTTCAAGGCTGGAAAGTGGGAGTCATTCTGGACGAGCTTTCAAGAGGTATCCAGCGTGTGCCGAGAACTCATGAGGTGTGCCTGTAAGAAGAGCTGTACAACAAAACGCTGCAAATGCTGCTAAGAAGGACTGCAGAGCACAGCTCTCTGCAAATGTGCTTGCATGCCTGTGAAAACTGTCAGCATCTAAACTGTGCAAAAATATTATTGCACCCATTTTCATACCCCAACTCAAATTTTTATTCCTGTGTCATTTTATTCAAACTGTCTATGCCATTAAAGGCTCGCATCTTCGCTATCTGGCACATTTTTTTAACATCATCATTTACGCCGTCAAAATAAGGATACCCTTGACGTGACAAAGAGATGTGACAAAAACTTCGGGTACCTTTTAAAAAGCCGACGACAATTCCTGAGGCACAACTGGGTCACTGTTGTATACGAAGAGAAAGTCAACTTGATTATCCATCCAGAACAGGTTGTTTTATTTCGCCATCTTGCATATTTCTAGTGTTGTGCCATTGTACCTACTGATGTATGTGTCGATCTCACGGATGAGATGTTTATGTGTCAAATTTGAGGGATACTCAAGTCAACTAAAATCCATGTATTTTAGCAATGACCAAGTGGGTTGCGTTGAAACTTTCAGGAATGTGTGTCTACGCACGAGGCGTAGTTCAACCGTTTGAGTACACTTTCAAATCTTCACGAAATAATATTTTAAAAACTGCCACAGGTTTGTTGACTTACATCCCACATATTTTTGACTTCGCATGTATATATGACAGATGGTTGTTACAAGTACTGCCAAAGTTTCTTTTGAGTATAGACACTTGCCGGAATGTGCTAGTTGTGTAAACACATGAGAACAAACAACGTTTTCGAAATACAGCGATTATGAATTTTAGTCGACTTTTGAGTTGATACATTACATTTTTATCAGTTTTATTTTGGGGGTACCCTTATTTGGGCGGCGGTCAAATAACCCATGTAAAGGCCACCTTTTATCTTAAAAGTGTTCCAGTTAGCCAAGTTGAGTGCCCTCAATAGCATACATTGAATATAACAGCACAGGAATGAATGTTTTTGTTTTGGTATGAAAATTGGTGCAATATATTTATTTTTGCACAGTTTAGGTAATCCACAAATTCTTCAACCCTGCCACCCACACCGTCCAATCATTCTCTGCACCAACAATACATGTATTGTTTTGTTTAAAAATGTGTTTGTGTTAGTTTCTATTGCAAGAGAATGTCTTGTAGCATCAACAATGCCTAAATACCCTTTTATTGGCGGCCATTTTGAAAATTGTAAAAAAATTACTGATTTCTTAATTTTTTCACGGTGGCTCTGTATCAGGTTTTGTTAAGCAAAAGCAAATGTCCATTTACGCCAAATTTGCTGTTAATCACATGAAGTGAAATATGCCTAACATACCCAACCGTTTACACTGGCGGCCATTTTGAAAAATTGTTTAAAAACTACCCATTTTTTTATTTTTCGCGATGGCTCTGTATCAGGTTTTGTTAAGCACATAAAACTCTACATATTTGCTTAATTTGGTGTTTGTTGCATGATTTGAATGATTTTGCAACATAGGAGCCCCACTACTACGGACTAGTGTGTCAACAGTAACCAATTACTCAGTACTCCGCCGCTGGACTACAGACGTTCGAATGAACCCAGTCCACATCAAGAAAGAAGAAGAAGAAGAACATCACAACAAAAAGAATCACATACCATTTCGTATTGCCGCTTATGCTGGCTCTGTTTCAAGCAGTTCCTTGTGGCCTCGCATGCATTTTGACGACGAAGAGGCTCAAACGGGCACGATAAAACCTCAGGCTGGCTGAAAACCGGTCCGTATTCCACTGTCTTCCTCACTGCTGGACCCGGCCATATTTGTTGTTCAAGGCCCGTGACGTAGCACACGTATGTGCACAAGGTCATGAGCCAAGACTGCGCGCGCGATGGAACGATTCAGAACAGCCAACAAACGAGTCAAAGTATACTTTTTGGACTTCTGTGTTCATTTTTACACACGCATTTGTGGTTGATGAATTAAGAGGGTCAACATATCAAAAGTGACCCTAAACCTTAGACTTTTCCTTTAATTGTCTTTGTTGGCATATTTTTTCAAGGCAGCACAACGGAAGATTTTGGACAGCAGGTAGAATGCGAGTTTTGAGACCGTCCAAAGAAAGCTTACTGTGGAATGTTGTTGTACTCATGTATAATGGTACATGCGATTCTGTATTTTTCTGCGGTTAATGTTAATAGTTTCTTTTTTCCTCTGTTGGTTTCTTCCTCCTGAGTTGACCGTTATCACTCAAACAAGACCATCAGAGAGGACCTCAGTTGCTCCTCAAAATGGACTGTGAATAGTGTGTTGGCTGTGTTGACCGTCAGAATTATTTTCAGAACCAGTCTGCGGCAGTCAGTTGACATGTTTCGCATATTGTAGGGTTCCCATGCTGCATAGGTAAAGTGGCTTGTATAACCCGACTATTCAGTATCAAAACACTGTTTATATTTGTGTAGGTTGTAGTCATAACAACTAATCGCATTTTGCCTTTTGTTTCAAAAAGGAGGATAAGCGACAACAAGATCGACGCTATGTCAGATATGCCTCAGCCACATGAAGACTTCCGAATTTAGATCCACTCGGCATGGTGACAAGTCTTGATGAAAAGTATAAGACTGACGATAGCAGTGGAAAAAGTGACCACATGGCAGGTACCTATTGCTGAGTGTCTGCAGTGCAAAAGACAGATACGCTGATGGTAGATTTCCAAATGAACACAGTACCCTCAAGACTTCGGAGTGCGAGGACCAGGGAAAACAACCTCATGTGAACCTGTCTGAGTATGACCATCGTGACGCCCATATCTTTAACTCTTAGTCGTATGACAATTCCGAGAGTATATTATCTTCATACGCAAGCTCTAGGGTTAATGATTGTAGATAAGCTTTGCCATGATAATTATGCTGATGCAGTTTAAACGTGTGTCTGTGTGTGCGTGCGTGTTTGTGCGGCCTTGTATGTGTGTGCGTGTGTGTGTGTGTGTGTGTGTGTGGATTGCACAAGATCTCCTTCAGGGACAACTGCACCAACAACAAATGCACAGTCATTTTATCTGTTTGCCTTTTTTTGAAAATGATACATGGAGTTGATATGATGCGTTAGTTTTAACTATGTGTGTGTGTGTGTGTGTGTGTGTGTGTGTGTGTGTGTGTGTGTGTGTGTGTGTGTGTGTGTGTGTGTGTGTGTGTGTGTGTGTGTGTGTGTGTGACGGAGTGAGTGAGTTTGTGTTACTGTTTGTCGATTTCTTACGTGAGCCTTGAAGGCTTCGCCTCTTGTTTTTAATGTTATTACCTCCCTTGAGGTTGCTTTTGTAAAGTGGGATGTAATAATATGCTGGTAAAGAAAGCCTTTTTCGATCTGGTTATTAGTACTAGATCTAGTACGACTAGACCCTCAGGCTTGCAAGCGTTCGACTAAGAAACGAGTTATAACATGATTCGAATATCGTACATGTATGTATAACTGTAGTAATACTGCAAGTTCGAGGACTTCGATTCTTGTAGTACAGTCATGAATACCAATAAGAAAGACGCGTCACATTTGCCGGGTCAAGCCAAAAGTGTCCGTTCAGTTCAGGTGTTCTTTCATTCCAGGTTTTACCTTGGTTAAGTAAGCACAGATAATAACAATAATAATAACTGTCCAGACATTTTTAAGTGCCTAACCTATGGCTCTAGGCCCTTTACAAAAGAAAATATACAGAATAGAACAATTAAATGTACAACCTGCATAAAACAATTAACCATACGGACAAAAATCACCACATAAGAACTGAATGTGTCATCGTGTGGGTGTCCTTTGTTGTACGAGCCCTGCATTACAGGCATCACTGTAGTATGTGAATGTGGTGATGTGGTATCTTTTAGTCTTAAGAATAAATGTGGTAATGTGGTACCTTTTAGTTTTACCTTGGGCGTTAATTATTATTCACAGAATGGCACAGTCACGTCGGGTTCTGTTTTGTTTTCTCTCGTCAAACTAGAATAAGGAGATTTTGTCTTTTAAAAAATCCAGTTTAGATTATTTATTCTGCAAAATCCGTAAGCGCTAGAGGGAAGCTTTATTTTTACATCTCTTCAGGAATCAACGAAGTAGAGAACGGCAGAGACGAATGTTGAATCATCTTCATGAACGTACAACAACAACACCAGCAGCAACAACAACAACAACAACAACATTGACATTGCACGGTCTATCTGTCTGTCTGTCTCTGTCTCAATCTCTCTCTCTCTCTGTCTCTCTCTCTCTCTCTCTCTCTCTCTCTCTCTCTCTCTGTCTCTCTCTCTCTCTCTCTCTCTCTCTCTCTCTCTCTCTCTTTTCCGAACTGAAACGAGATTTGCACTTTATCGGTTTTTCTGCCCGAAATGTTATCTATCTGAAAAGTTAAAAGGGGAGTAACTGGTTGACACATTCCAAATGAACGCTGAACGACCGAGTTATTGTTCTTAATTGCACTTTTTGGAGGAGTTGTCTTTCGTTTGCGTCCGTATTCAACTTATCAAAATGTACAAGATAATACATCGAGTTTAACACCTCTACATTTTAATTCAAAGAGAATGTTCAATAGAAGAGGTCCTTACAGTTGTATGAGCAAGACAATAGAAATTGGTGACGATAATTCATTTTTTTGTTTGTGGTTTTTATATTTACCGAATGGCAAGGACTCAGTCCTGATAACAGAGTGAAAACAAATCTTCCAAGCGCGCTGAATTTGATTGCTGGACAGCAACCTCACAACGTTCTTTCATCCAAAAGCTTATCTTCTATTTTGGGTGCGCCAGTCCGAATTAATAGGCAGCGCGCATATTTATATCACTATGCATCTAGGTTTTTTTTGTAAACCTAACCAAATAGGAGGGGAGCACATAGTTATTATGCAAATGTGCTGCCTAATTTTAAAAGATGACTATAACACGGTGTGTCAACTGATTCCGTTCATCCACCGGATGTTTCCGTTCATCCGCAGGATGTGTCCGTTCATACAGCCCCATTTTCGTCACTTGCTTCGGGAAAAACGTTGTGGTAAGTCGTGTGGGCAGCGCGCTTGTGTGATATTGAAAGAATAAGGTAGCGAAATGGTTGGGCTATGTGTACGATAAGTACCAAGGTGCTAGTGAATCCTAATAATAACACACGCGGGCCGAACGTGGCAAAATTGCCTGATTTTTTAACATTTTCTTGTTTTTCTCGCTCTGTTATCGAATCTGACCCTTGATTTGCACATGATCACCAAAACCATTGCCTGTTACGACATTTCGCTTGAACAGAAGTTTATAGAAACCCATGGCTTTTGTACAATCACTTGTCTTTTGAAAACATACAGATTCCGTTCATACCCCATGTTTCCGTTCGTACAAAAGTGCATGTTTCCCTTCGTACGAAAAGCGTTTCAGTTCATACACATTCGTTAGATCAGAGTGAAACAGGCCCCCACTACAAGTTCTGTGTATTCCAATCGTTTTCAAATAGCACAAAGTACGAATGCGTGTGATATTGGACCTATGTGAACCATAAGACGAA
The DNA here is from genome assembly GCF_037325665.1 of Littorina saxatilis. Taxonomy (NCBI): domain Eukaryota; kingdom Metazoa; phylum Mollusca; class Gastropoda; order Littorinimorpha; family Littorinidae; genus Littorina; species Littorina saxatilis. The sequence continues at coordinate 29,548,744 of NC_090248.1, forward strand.
TGGAATTTGCAAAAAACAGTTTTGTGTCCGTTCGTACTGATTTTGACGGGAAAATGTGTCCGTTCGTACCACTTTCATCAAATTGTTTCCCTTCGTACCCTTTTCAGTAATGTGTTCAGTGACGGAGCTTTCTGTGTGTTTTGATAAGAACGAAGATTGATTTGTGCAGTTGTGCTTGCTTTGCAGCACTGCAACTAAGACTGAACTAAGTAACATGTACATTTGTATGTTACTCCTATCATGCCATTTGCTTCACCTGTGATAATCATGAGCAGAATTTAGACAAATCAAGAAAAAACATTATCCAGGCTCTATCAGTCCTTTTTACATTTAGTCAAGTTTTGACTTAATGTTTGAACATAAATGGGGAATCGAAACGAGGATCGTGGTGTATGTGTGTGTGTGTGTGTGTGTGTGTGTGTGTGTGTGTGTGTGTGTGTGTGTGTGTGTGCATAGTGTGTGTGTGTGTGTGCATAGTGTGTGTGTGTACATAGTGTGTGTGTGTGTGTGTGTGTATAGTGTGTGTGTGTGTGTGTACATAGTGTGTGTGTACATAGTGTGTGTGTGTGCATAGTGTGTGTGTGTGTGTGTGTGTGTATATAGTGTGTGTGTGTATAGTGTGTGTGTGTGTGTGTGTACATAGTGTGTGTGTGTGTGTACATAGTGTGTGTGTGTGTGTGTGTGTGTGTGTGCATAGTGTGTGTGTGCATGGTGTGTGTGTGTGTAGTGTGTGTGTGTGTGTGTGCATAGTGTGTGTGTGCATAGTGTGTGTGTGTGTGTGTGGGGTGTTACAGGTCGCCAAACCCACAACATATGTACGGCGCAAACGACTAAATTAAACAAGAGAGAAAGACTATAGATGTATACCCACTCATACAACGGGAAGTAACCGTTGTTAAACGGAGAAATATTTTCCGACAACGGTTGTCGAACTTTGCATCTTTCTGACAGAGACACAGATTCACGATGATAAAAAAATAAAAATCCAAATATCATTCAACAACTCATGAAAAATTATAAATATTTTATTTCATATCAAAACCACATGGACGATAACAGGCACCGCCCATCTGTTACATACATGTATTTTTTACTCACATGGCCTGAAGTTTTCCACTTGGGCTACAACATATATATATTCACTAGAGGAATACCCGGCTTCGCCGGGGTGAATCGCGAGACAGAGACAGACAGCGTGGCGGTTCATCACAATCACCTCTGCAAGCGAAGTCCTGTCAAACGGGATTGAGAATTTTAGAGCTTATTTCTTAGCCCTATATTATCTGTTGTGGCTTCTCAAATGCCAGAACATACAGACAGACAAAAGCCGCTAGACCCCATCACAAACAGAACTCTACAATCAACAGGTTTTTTCCCCCCCACACACACACAAACACACACACAGAGAAGCCGTATATATATATGCATATCTGTATCTATAAATATATAGAGATAGGTGAGAGTGTATTTTTCGCGTGGCTATAAATTGATTCGACCTTTTCACTTTGACAGTAAGAACAACTTACGGGTGCAAGGGAAGCGTTCTGGACAGCGCAGTGACATTCTAAAAATAGTCACTCTCAGAAACGGGAATTTGGGGTGAACGGCGCAACAGAGACAGACAGCGTGGCGGTTCACCACAATCACCTTTGAAAGGCGAAGTCCTGTCAAACGGGATTGAGAATTTTAGAGCTTATTTCTTAGCCCTATATTATCTACTGTGGCTTCTCACATGCCAGAACATACAGACAGACAAAAGCCGCTAGACCCCATCACAAACAGAACTCTATAATACATAGGTTTTTGCCTACACACACACACAAACACACACACACACAGAGAAGCCGTATATATATATGCATATCTGTATCTATAAATATATAGAGATAGGTGAGAGTGTATTTTTCGCGTGGCTATAAATTGATTCGACCTTTTCACTTTGACAGTAAGAACAACTTACGGGTGCAAGGGAAGCGTTCTGGACAGCGCAGTGACATTCTAAAAATAAATAGTAACTTACAACTGAACGGGAAAGCCACACGAAGGAAGGGAGATAAACGCCAAACACTGGAGAAGATAAGGAAGAGTTACTTATAATGGTGAAATGAACACAAAAACGAACATGAGTTTAGCGCTGCGCGCTGAGAGCACGTGTTGAAATATCTCATCGATGATATTGTGTCCGGGGTGTAGCTGAATACGGTGTCCAAATTTGAAAAAGAACCACCGAGAACTTTGGCGTTGTGATGTGGTGTAGCGGCTATGGTGTGTCGGTATGGGGGCCCGGGTAAGCTGAGGTGGAACCAAAATAGCTGAGGTGGAACCAAAATCGGTTCCGCGCAGCGCGCTGAGAGCACGTGTTGAAATATCTCATCGACCAGGTTGTGTCCAGGGTGTACCTGAATATGATCACCAAATTTGAAACAGATCCATCGAGAACCTTGGCCGCGCATCGCGCACAGACACACAGACACACAGACACACAGACACACACACACACAGACACTAGTCGTATATATATATAGATTGTAGCATCTAGTTGCCTACATTTGGTAATACCCAAAGCATTTGTGAACGTTTCAAACCAAAAAGTATAGTGGAACTCTGCTTTAGACACCTAGTCTTTTCATGCTCAAAAAAAAAAAAAAAAAAAAAAAACCTTCCCCTACCCTACCTCCCCGGTTTTGTAAAGAAAATCTGGCCTGAAGTCTTTTCATGCGCAAAAAACCCACAAAAACTAAAACATTCTAAGCTTTCTGTCTGTGGCGGTTTGTAATTTGAATAACGACATCCAATAAAGTCTACCAATTACGTAATTCCTTTCTAAGCTCTCTGTCTCTGACGGATACATTTGAATAACGACATCCAATAAAGTCTACCAATTACGTAATTCCTTTCTAAGCTCTCTGTCTCTGACGGATACATTTGAATAACGACATCCAATAAAGTCTACCAACACACGGTGTGTCAACTGATTCCGTTCATCCACCGGATGTTTCCGTTCATCCGCAGGATGTGTCCGTTCATACAGCCCCATTTTCGTCACTTGCTTCGGGAAAAACGTTGTGGTAAGTCGTGTGGGCAGCGCGCTTGTGTGATATTGAAAGAATAAGGTAGCGAAATGGTTGGGCTATGTGTACGATAAGTACCAAGGTGCTAGTGAATCCTAATAATAACACACGCGGGCCGAACGTGGCAAAATTGCCTGATTTTTTAACATTTTCTTGTTTTTCTCGCTCTGTTATCGAATCTGACCTCTGATTTGCACATAATCACCAAAACCATTGCCTGTTACGACATTTCGCTTGAACAGAAGTTTATAGAAACCCATGGCTTTTGTACAATCACTTGTCTTTTGAAAACATACAGATTCCGTTCATACCCCATGTTTCCGTTCGTACAAAAGTGCATGTTTCCCTTCGTACGAAAAGCGTTTCCGTTCATACACATTCGTTAGATCAGAGTGAAACAGGCCCCCGCTACAAGTTCTGTGTATTCCAATCGTTTTCAAATAGCACAAAGTACGAATGCGTGTGATATTGGACCTATGTGAACCATAAGACGAATGGAATTTGCAAAAAACAGTTTTGTGTCCGTTCGTACTGATTTTGACGGGAAAATGTGTCCGTTCGTACCACTTTCATCAAATTGTTTCCCTTCGTACCCTTTTCAGTAATGTGTTCAGTGACGGAGCTTTCTGTGTGTTTTGATAAGAACGAAGATTGATTTGTGCAGTTGTGCTTGCTTTGCAGCACTGCAACTAAGACTGAACTAAGTAACATGTACATTTGTATGTTACTCCTATCATGCCATTTGCTTCACCTGTGATAATCATGAGCAGAATTTAGAGAAATCAAGAAAAAACATTATCCAGGCTCTATCAGTCCTTTTCACATTTAGTCAAGTTTTGACTTAATGTTTGAACATAAATGGGGAATCGAAACGAGGATCGTGGTTTATGTGTGTGTGTGTGTATTTGTGTGTGTGTGTGTGTTCTTGTTAAGACCGCGTCGTTTTGACTTTGGCCCGAAAATGGAGCCGAATTGTTTTGACGCACCCCGTTGTTTTGACGTCACAACAACGGATGCCTCGATTTTCGAGCTTCCCGCCCTAAGATATACCATGTGACACAAGGATTTGATTTTATTGGTTCTGTCCAAACTATGATAATTTTGTCAGGGTTGAGTGTGTGGCGAGTGTGTTGGGCTAGTGTTTTGCGGTCAAAACAAGAACTGTAGTTTTTTGGGTTCCCCTGGCGACAACATTGAGAGAGAGAGCGAGAGAGAGCGGATTGCCGCGTGAAACCGTGATTTGACACGATGGCTGACGCCGACACGCGGGGTGAACGCCGCAGCCGCTACATTACCACAGACACAGGTGTGTATTATATTTATAGTACTTTGTTGTCCATTTTAGACGAAAAGACAGTTGACTGAGTTGTTTTTGAAATAGTGACGCGCCTTCAACTTTATCTTTCAGGTCTGTTGCCACATGGCTCTGACATTCCAAAATGGCTAACCTCGTTTTTTGGAATTTAGAGCTCACAATCCAGTGACAGTGACATTAACAAGAACTTGATCAGTCATTAATTATCAATGGCTTATCAAGTTGTTGGTACAGGTTACTATGCAAGAGTCTTATACATTAAAACAAATTATGGTGAGTGGTGCACAGATCTAAATACTCTTATACTGAGAAGGCACGATGCATGTTGGTTTTTTAACTTCCGAAAGATTCTGAGATTAGCTGTGCGTACAAGCGATCGAATAGCACTGATTTTATCAGTATTTATATAACTATGTTTTGTTTGTGTCAGTCTGTGCTTGTTTGCTGAATTTATGTGTAGGAGCCTGAGGCGGGTTGAGATCTAGCTCCAATGTTCAAATTTCAATCTCGCCTTAGGCCTAGTAGCTGTTGAATTAGGGAGACCGAATAAGTCAGTCACGGTGCGACTATATTTTTTTTTTAATTCGATTTATTTAATTAAAAACTCTTCACGTCCTGTACCGCACGACTTTGTTACTATACTTAGGAATGACCTCACAGGACGGAAGCGCTCTCTGTGCTTGAAAACCACATTTAGGTCACTTCCTTTGTAAACAAGCACATAGCTGCTCCGCGGTTCGTTCGTTTGGTGAACGTTTTGGTAGTTTGCAATGGATTTGTATTGATTTTTTTTTTCACGGAGATTTTGGGACCATCTCTGGTGATGCTGATACAGTCAGTAAAGACAAATTTGGGGATATTATCGACGAATTAGGGGCAGAACAAGTGCTGGGACTCGAAGCAGACAATCGCTTGACATTGAAATTGTAAGCTTAATGTAGTTTAGTTTCATCTCCCCCGTCGCGATATAACCTTCGTGGTTGAAAACGACGTTAAACACCAAATAAAGAAAGAAAGTTTCATCTCTTTGTTCCACCATCACCCAGCCGACGCGGCGACTTCCTGGCGTGGCCGTAAAGTCCGGTTACTCGATCACGTCGCTCTCTGCTCTGTGCATCGTCAAATATGTTCATGCTTTTCACCTGTTGCACGTGAGTGAGTGGAGACTCGGCTCCCCCATAATCATGGTCCAACAGGCATGCGAATCATTAATTCTGCTTTTTACACGATGAGTCTTCTTCTGTCAATTTAATGCATACTAGTTACAAATTAAAATGACAGTATGATTTCTTCATTAATTAACTACTCATAATGATAATACATACATGTATTATACGTGTATACTTTACATACATGTTTTATAACATAAAACCCATAAATGTCATGTCTGACACACACAGATACCCACTTTCTGGTCATTTTCATCAAATCCTTACGGTACTGAGGCTTAGCAATAGGGAAATGTGTTCAGGACGTGAAGAGTTATTTGACCGGGCGAAGCTGGACTGACTTTGGACTTATCATGTATTGGAGCCATTCTTCCGTTCTGGGGACGAAATCCGTCTGTTGAAAAAAAACCAACTACTGTTTGTGTTTTACTTTACCCATACACACGCACACGTTTTTGTTCCTCTTTTTTTCTCTTCATCCTCTTTTTGTTCTGTTTTCTTCTCCTGTCCACGACATTACTGCTTCCCCTCAAACCTATGATGTACTTTTTCCGTGCATGGTTTATCCCTGTCTCTTCCCAGAGACCAGGCAGTCCGGTTACAGTAGCTCGGGTACTTTGTATCTCCCCCAAACTCATCAACTTAAGTTCATTACAGACAAAATAATTAGCATAGCCGCTAATTGAACAGTGTATAGGCTCTCTTTTTCTTTTCTCTCCTCGACATTCAACCCATGGTCCCCCTCGACCACTACCATCTTTGACGCAATGTCACTGTCACAGTGTCAGAAAACTCACTGCCTTCTTCGGCATCATACAATTCATCATCTGACAGAGACTCGTCAGTGGTAAGACATAATGCATTCTCATCATACTCCAAGTCCAACTCCTTTGGATCAGACACACCTGAATGACAATGCTTCTCAATTAAAAATGTACACATGCTTTTATGTGAGTTAGGGAAGTATAAATAGAGAATACTATGTATGGCTTGCTGTGTCGTACCAGATTTTCATGAGTTGTTTTTTTAAATATTGAACTGCGAGCGAAAGCGAGCTATTCACTATTTTAAAAAGCAACGAGTGTAAATCTGGTACAAAACAGCAAGCCATGTAGTATTCTGTTTATCCTACATACTGTACTTACGTGTATTTTACTGAAAATGTCCTGCAGTCGAGGCAGCTAAATTGAAGACGCTTGTTTTGGAACCTCGATCTCTTCTAAAGCCTCGTGCAATCTATTACGTCAAAGCAAAGAAACGTCACTCTGAAAGTGTGGCTTGACGTGTTAGTTCTAAAAATTCATCGAAGGTAATTAGCGAGCGCAATCTTTTTTCTTCTATAATGACGTTTGTCTCGGTGACTTTGGCATCATAAGCAGTGGAAAAACAGGTCCCTGCCAGACTTGCTTGACATGACCTCATTTACATGATATACACACGTGTGATTTGAACGATTATTATCTCACGAGTGTCTTTCTCACGTATGTAGGATGATATTATTAATCAAATGAAAATTTACTAATAAAATGTTCTATTATGTCACTAGTGGAACCAGGAGGCCGAGGCCAGAGATTTAAAACAAGGGAGTACTTCCCACATTTCTCATACGGCCAAAGAATGGTGCAGGCTGCACTGGCTAAGAGTCTACCTGCCATACCATTGCCAGATGACACCAGCAATCATCCAGGTACAATGTAATCCCATTTTTATTTTGTTGAAAGGCAAGATTTAACCAGAAAGTAAGGAACTAACTCAGGGGTTCCACTTATTGCACACACAAAAGTATACGCAGTTTTCAGCCTCCGTACACATTTTCACCGACATGTTGCATTTTGTCACGCAAAATTACAATTGCACTCAAAACACTAAATAGCCACGAAGAGAGCACCTGAACTCCCACCTCTGATTCTCCCCACCCGCCTTGTTCATCACTGTTAACACTCGTGTACTTATCGCCAGAGGCCATAGTACCAGTGCTCTACCGAATTGAATCTTTATTCCTTAGGTCACTGCCACCGGCGATAGCCTTATGAATGACCAGCTCTACCGAAGAGGAAGATTGCATTACATTTCTTTGGGGGGGGGGGGGGGGGGGGTCATGAGTCACAGAATAAATAATTGATCCTGCTGTGTTCAGCAAAACAATGGTCTGCCTTATCACACATGCCATTAGTTTGGTGCACTGCCGATTCAGTTTACAGGCCAGGGGTGTCCGGGTCTACTCTGATTACATCGGACTGACCCACAGTGATTGTTTTTCAGGCTGAAATATCTTCCATTTAGCGCCATGCAAATAGTTCAGTTCCTCGCTTAGAGGCCTATTACCTGTACAGAGCCACTGCAAAACGCAAACAGACCGATCTGTCGTCGGAAAGTGAAAGAACAGAATCTGATGAAGGGACTTCTTTTAGTTACCTATCATCATCATGTCCAGTGATGGCGCTAGTACTTTTTTCAAACCGGTACGCAAACTTTTATGAAGCAAACAGTCCAGAAAAAAACGGTAGGCTGGTCATTGGAACCAGTTAGAATCCAGCTCAGAGTACTGGTTTTATAGTTTTGCCAGCGAAAAAAGACCGGTAGTTCTAAAAATCAACGGCAGCCAATTTTGTTCCGGGATTTTTTCGTTTCAACCGGTAAAATACCGGTAATTACCGGTTAACGCCAACACTGCATGTCTTCTCAATCGTAGTGAGAAAAACACACTTCTCCTTCGCGTTTTTTCCCCCAATTAAGTTTGTAATGGTACGCGTTTTCAACGCATTTTTTCAGTCATGTTGTGTATGCAAACGCAAAAAGCAAAAACCCAGTGGAACCCCTGACTAACTAACTGTTATGCAATACTTCTGGAGGGGTGATCACACTACAGTTAACACAGTTTAGTTATGACTAAGATATGTAGTTAAATTGCTATTCTGATACACATTGGAGAATTCAGGGTTATGATTTGATAGTCTCACATGTACATGGACCTATTTCGGTCATAAGGCCATATATGTCAACGGAAGCTGCTCAATATCCTATATATATATTTACAACAATAAAGCATGCTTCCTGTTTCATCACCGTGGATGAATTAAGTGCTTGCATGCACATACCTGGTCAGGTTTGCTTCTGTTACTGGTCGACAGACGATATAGTTTGTACAAAAACTAAATTCTTGCCGTCTATGAAATACATCCCTGGTAAAAATTCAATTCCTGCAACACACCTTGCAAAACTAGTAGCTGCAGTCTAGCAGACGGTCTTTCCAGTGCTTTGTAATGAATCGGCAATATTGCCTTTGCCTATGCAACGCTCATATATATGCAGATCCCAATCTGATGAATGGACTGACCCACAGTTAACAGAGAAAATAGAGGACCCACTAGAGAAAATGCTGAATTCTTGGGATGTAGTCTGATGATAGACGGAAGACAGACAATAGACGGAAGACAGACAATAGACAGAAGATAGATGGAAGACAGACAATAGTTGGAAGACAGATGGTAGATCGAAGACAGACAATAGACGGAAGACAGACGATAGACGGAAGACAGACGATAGATGGAAGACAGACAATAGACGGAAGATAGACGGAAGACAGACAATAGACGGAAGACAGACGATAGATGGAAGACAGACGATAGATAGAAGATAGACGGAAGACAGACAATAGACAGAAGACAGACAATAGATGGAAGACAGACAATAGACGGAAGACAGACAATAGATGGAAGACAGACGGAAGACATACAATAGACGGAAGACAGACGGTAGATGGAAGACAGACGATAGACGGAAGACAGACGATGTAGTCTGACGATAGACGATACATATATACTGTTCAAAAAAAGAAACGCATAGTTGCTACTTGCCAAATTTGTTTTATTTTTCTAAAAAATTAACAGAAAATCCAATATTTAGATTATTTGTTTGAAATTTGGTATGGACACAGTTGAATGCACACACAGTTCATTTGCATCTTCAAATCAATCAGTCAATCAATACGATTGGGTGCCGAGGCTGTCAAGTCAGTAGGGGGTGTGACTGTCTTGAGCAGCAACAACTGCCCGGCACCTTCTGGGCATGGACTGGATCAGATGCCGGATATCTTGCTGTGGGATGGTGTCCCACTCCTCCTGAAGTGCCTGCAATAGATCGCGGTGATTTGCGGGCGCTTCTTCTCGCCTGCGCACACGTCTGTCCAATTCATCCCAGAGGTGTTCTATCGGGTTCATGTCTGGCGACATGGATGGCCAGGGAAGCACCTGGACATGGTGGTCGGTGAGGAACTGGGTGGTGAGTCGTGCTGTGTGCGGGCGAGCGTTGTCCTGCTGGAATATGGCATCCTGGTCAGCCAGAAGAGGAAGGGCGTGTGGGCGCAGAATTTCCTCCACGTATCGCTGGGCAGTTATGCGCCCTTGGACGTGCACCAGGGTGCTCCTTCCAGCGGTATTGATCGCCCCCCACACCATGACGCCTCCACCACCATGAACGGGTGCCTCATCCACACAGTTGGGCGCGTAACGTTCGTTTACTCTCCGGTAGACCCTCCTCCGACCATCATGTCGCTGGAGCAGGAAGTAGGACTCGTCGCTGAACCACACGTGTCTCCAGTGATTCCGGACGGTCCAGCGAAGGTGCTGGTTGCCCCACTGCACTCGGTTCTGGCGATGGCGGCGGGTGAGGACAGCTCCTCTGTGAGGTCTGCGAGCTCTCAAACCAGCTTCATGCAGGCGGTTCCGCACGGTCTGGTCCGATAATCGGTGTGGCCCGGGGAGAGCCTGGACAGAAGATGAGGCCGACAGGAAACGATTCCGGAGGTGGCGGAGCCGTATGAAGCGGTCGTGAGCAGCAGTTGTCGCCCTTGGTCTTCCCGCTCGTGGCAAGTCAGCAACGGAGCCAGTGGCTTGAAACCTGACCCACAGTCTACTGATGGTGCTCTGGGACACGTGGAAGTGCCTGGCGATTGCACTTTGACTTTGGCCTGCTTGTAAACGACCCAATGCAATTTGGCGGTCTTCTCTGCTCAATCGGGCCATCTTTCGTCGCTGAATTGTCGTCTGATTTCTTTGTGGCGAACAATCCGCTTTTATGGGTTTTGGAAGACATGGTGAGAGCTCAATATTCCCCGAGTTTCACGAGATTACACTGAAGCATGACGAATGGTCATGCCAAATGAGCAATTTTGACATTGTAGCCACTGATAACGCATGCGTCACGTGCAGAGCTCACTTGTGGCAATGGACGAAAGGTCGACGACCAGATAAACATTTTCTGCAGTTTGGTGGATATCCTTGTAGCCATATAACTAAATTAACCAAATATTACAAGCTATGCGTTTCTTTTTTTGAACAGTATATATACGGACGTTCAACCAGTATTTGGCTTCAGCTTGATTCAGGAACAAGAGGGCGACTGCAACTGAGTCGCATGTATAGACAAACCATAATGCCTTTCTCCAGTCCAGTCTATGAAATAGGACTTACAGCTGATCTAGCTGGACTCTACGCAAGCTTCAGTACGAATGAAGTAAAATCTCCCATATCAAATTTATTATACACAAATATGAAAACAGTTAACTAGACTGTTCTAACTGTAAACCAACGTAAAGGGGAAATATGAAGCTCAAAAACAGGTTAAGTCCCAAGCATCATGCAACCACAGGCGCTTTCTGTCTGTCTTTCCTACAGTTGACTGCAGCTTCGAACCACAGGCGCTTGTGACAGAGGACTCTATAAGCAGCCATCACTCAGTTGACTCCCAAATGGTGAGTTTTTATAGAGTAGATTATTTGTTGCCCTGTCTGAAGATATTTTGTTTTTGCGATTTGATTTGTTAAATGTTTGACCTGCATTACTTGTGAGTTTCCTGTGATGATCAAGGCAATGAAATATGTTTGCTATCTGCAGTCTATGTTCTTTTGCCTCTGAAAAACATGCATCAGAGTTGTGCATTCTTTTTCAGCAACTGGTTCTTTTTCTCAGACAAAATAAGGCATTTATAATGAAAAAAGAACAAAAATATACGGTCGAAACAGATCACCAACAAAGGCTAACAAGTTCAGTTGAGTTGCCAGTTGGAAGGAACAGCGAAGAATGTCCCAGTTACTTCCTCAGTCGTACTCTTTTTGATTGTTCGATTTGGCAATTCTGAACGATGGCAGGAACTGAAGTGCGCCAGGCAGTATCAGCGAAGTCCTCTGGCTCATTTTCTGTGCCCACGAAAGCTTCCAGGTAGGCTATTTGTCGGTATCGGCGGACTGCATAATAATGTTGTCGAAGCTCAGTCTCGCTTACGACGCATCCAAAATGGCATCCTCCGACGGTGCTGTGACTGTGTGAAAGATGTCTTCAAATCACTTAGCACATTTGAAAAAATCCTATGTAACAAGCTGACCAGGATTGAGATAATCGGAAAACGTGGCCGAATTGTCCCAATTCTCATGACTGCACAGGTGAAAGCAGCTGTGGAACTGCTTGTGCAAAAAAGGGATGATGCTGGTGTCAGCGGCTCCAACAAATTTGTGTTTTCTTGCTCATTCTTTCAGTCGGAGGGGCACATTCGGGGATCTGACACGCTTCGAAAGTTTGTGACATCAGCGCAGTTGGCAGAGCCACAGTTCATCACATCTACTTCACTTCGAAAGCAGGTTGCTACTCTGTCCCAGATAGTCAGTTTGAAGGACAACGAGCTGGATGCCCTTGCTCAGTTTATGGGACACCGCGAGTACTACCGCCTCCCATCAGACATGATGCAGTTGGCCAAAGTCAGCAAATTACTCCTTGCCCTTGAAAAGGGGAAGCTGCAAGACCACCAGCGCTGCACCCTGGATGAGATGGAAGTGGCTGAAGATGAAGCCATCACCTCGGATGAGGAGGCAGGTATGTGTGACATTTTGAACATGAATTCCTTTTCCCGCAGTGGGGCACTGCGGTTATGAAATTAAAGGCCTCCTGTTTTTGGAACCGCAGAGCTTTCTAGTTTGCTGTTAGGTAGATTTTTGGTTCCTCTTTCTGTCATGCTCTCTTTTTCTTCATGAATTCTTTTCTTTTTCTGCCTTCTTGCTCATTCACCTGTATTTTTTCCAAAAATCTCTTCTCTTGCCGCTTGTCTCGCGATTCATGTATAGTTTCTGTTAGTGTTCTGATGTAAGTCCAGCAGTAGATAGGTTAAGCCTATTTTAACATACTGGAAACTGGTAATCTTCCAGTAGGTATTAATTTAGTTTTACTAAAGCCTGCTGGGACACAAGTAATGGGTTAGTGCATTTGTAAACAGGAATCGCTTGACAAGTGGCCCCCTTCATCCCCCCCTTCCTCGTCCTGATATGGCTCTGCGTAGTCGGCTGGACGTTAAGCAACAAATAAACAAACAAACATGAATTCTTTGCTCTTTTTGCACAAAAGAACACAGCTAGACTATCTCTAAATCTAGTATTGTAATAACCTTTTTTTTTGTATTCTTAAATCATCTTCTTCTCCTTCTGCTTCTTCTTCTTCTTCTAAATTGGGGGGCTGGGATGGCTCATTCGGTACACAGCGTGGACTACATATAGTTCCTCTGACTCTCATAGTCACAGGTTTGAATCCCGGTCTCCCTCTCTCTGGTATCGCCTTTGTTGTGGCTAGTGACATTGAACCACCAATACAATTTTATTTCAATCAATCAATATGAGGCTTATCCAGTATCGCGCGTATCCGTGGGTACACTTCTAAGCGCAGGGATTTTTTTTTCTTTTCAATTTTTATTCAAGGCGCAGGGATTTATTTATGCCGTGTGAGATGGAATTTTTTTACACAATACATCACGCATTCACATCGGCCAGCAGATCGCAGCCATTTCGGCGCATATCCTACTTTTCACGGCCTATTATCCAAGTCACACGGGTATTTTGGTGGACATTTTTATCTATGCCTATACAATTTGCCAGGAAAGACCCTTTTGTCAATCGTGGGATCTTTACGTGCACACCCCAATGTAGTGTACACTAAGTGTATTTGTTTTAAATCTAAATTGAGAACGTTCATACTTCAATGCACACTACAATGTGATATATTGTGCTAACATTAATTGCATTACACAATAAAGCAAACATTAATACTACGGTACTTATACATAAACTTTTGTACTTGCGATCTAGGATTTTATCTATTCTATCATATTGTAACTATTATTTACAGAATTTGTTGAAAAGGGTCACAGCCCTATTCCAGAACGATCTGCATCAGGAAGGTTCGCAACAAAAGACTCTTTGGCACCGCCACATAACCAGCCCTCTCCGCCTATGCATCAACCTTGTCCTGCTACAGCTGCACCTGACAGTAAGTCTTCTTCTTCTGTGTACGCATGCTATCAACTACAGTACTGCAAGCACTCCCAGTTTCGGATAAAAAACAAATGCGATTGGTCACTTTGGCAGAAATAACAACTGTGAACAGAATGTTGATAGTAAAAGAAAGTAAGGAAGCAGGAAAGATGAGCCGGTGCCTACCTAACAGCAAACTAGAAGCTCCTGGTGTTCAAAAACAGGAGGGGCCTTAATTTAAGTCCGCAGCGCTCCACTGCAGTAGGTGACAGTAAGGGACAATATGGGTGAATCCATCCCATATACATGGTGTTGGAGTGGGGACAGGACATATTTGAATGGCGATGTCGCTGTTCAGTGTCTGAAAGTCTCTTAAGTTTGTAGTTGCAAACATGACTTTCCTTCTCTCTCCCCCCCCCCCCCCCCCTCTCACTCCCACAAAGTAACATAGTAGATTTAATTTCTTATTTGTAGCTGCCATTCATGTAAAAGTGAATACATTTACTTATTTAGTGTAAACTTGTCACCCTGGCATGAGGTAATATGACCGGCACGGTTGGCCTAGTGGTAAGGCGTCCGCCCCTTGATCGGGAGGTTGTGGGTTCGAACCCCGGCCGGGTCATACCTAAGACTTTAAAATTGGCATCTAGTGGCTGCTCCGCCTGGCGTCTGGCATTATGGGGTTAGTGCTAGGACTGGTTGGTCCGGTGTCAGAATAATGTGACTGGGTGAGGACATGAAAGCCTGTGCTGCGACTTCTGTCTTGTGTGTGGCGCACGTTATATGTCAAAGCACAGCACCGCCTGATATGGCCCTTCATGGTCGGCTGGGCGTTAAGCAAACAAAACAAACAAAAAATGAGGTAATATCACAAGGGTTATTCATGTTTTTGTATTGTCAGATTCTGCTGATGATGAGGAAGCACCAGAAATCCAAAGGAAGTTTCAACGGTGTGCTGCTGACAGCAGTGCATGCTAACAGTTCAGTATATATCTTTCTCCTTAGTCAACCAATTTTCCATGGGGGCGCGACTGGAGATGGATGAAGGTCAGGGGGTTCCTGTGTTCGAGTGGGAACAGCTTGAATTTAACTCACAGAGTTGTTTGTGTCCAACACGCTCGTCGGAGGTGTTTTTTTACGGCGTCAATGTTGGGGGGTGGGTGGGGGTTAAGGATGAGGGGTAGAACTGCATTCGTGATGCATTTGATTGTCTTACATCTGAAATGTATTTGTACCTTTGAAGAATAGTTCATTCCTGTACACTCATAACACCGAAACACACGTTTATTTATTTTGAACATAACATAAAATACAATAAATAATTAATTATAATTTTATTATGTCCCCAGGCGAGC
>NC_090248.1:29564143-29604143 GCF_037325665.1 Littorina saxatilis
AAATTATACGAATTCATGAAATACAATTTTCTTTCATTTTGGTCTGTTGTGTGAAGACTTGCTAACCCGGCTTGACCGACTCTCTGAGATAGTAAACATTATTCAAATACATTCAAATAAAAATGTCACTTTTCATCTTTTGTGTGAAGGGTACCACAGGCTGATTTCCTGCACCATGGATGTAGAGGAGGCCAGACAGTCTGCTTCTCATTTCAGCTGTGTTGCGTTTTTCTGTCTGCTCGTGAAGTGTATCGCCACATTGCCAAAGCCATTGGCCAAGAGAAGTCACCCTGTCTGCCCATTTTGCATAGCCTTACAGGCTGTGACACTATGTCGTTCTTCAATGGGTATTGGGAATCAGAGGCTTGGGAAGTATGGCAAGCATTTGAAGACGTCACTCAAACTTCTTCAGGTTGTCTGCTCCTCTTTGTAAGCTGAGTACCACTGACAGGGCAGCACAAGAGCTTTTTGGTGTACATTTGTAGGACAAAACCAGCAACGTAACAGGGTGTAAACAGTGCTAGACGGTACCTCTTCAGTAAAAAGAGCTGCCAAATTGACCATAATCCCTTACAAGTGAGGTGCTGCTGCAGGGACATGAGATTTAGAAGAGCCATCTACTACCTATTAGACTTCCAAACTCTGTGGGCTGGCAGTTCAAGGCTGGAAAGTGGGAGTCATTCTGGACGAGCTTTCAAGAGGTATCCAGCGTGTGCCGAGAACTCATGAGGTGTGCCTGTAAGAAGAGCTGTACCACAAAACGCTGCAAATGCTGCAAGAAGGACTGCAGAGCACAGCTCTCTGCTGCAAATGTGCTTGCATGCCTGTGAAACTGTCAGCATCTAAACTGTGCAAAAATATTATTGCACCCATTTTCATACCCCAACTCAAATTTTTATTCCTGTGTCTTTTATTCAAACTGTCTATGCCCATTAAGGCTCGCATCTTCGCTATCTGGCACATTTTTTTAACATCATCATTTACGCCGTCAAAATAAGGATACCCTTGACGTGACAAAGAGATGTGACAAAACTTCGGGTACCTTTTAAAAAGCCGACGACAATTCCTGAGGCACAACTGGGTCACTGTTGTATACGAAGAGAAAGTCAACTTGATTATCCATCCAGAACAGGTTGTTTTATTTCGCCATCTTGCATATTTCTAGTGTTGTGCCATTGTACCTACTGTGTTGTGTCGATCTCACACGATGAGATGTTTATGTGTCAAATTTGAGGGATACTCAAGTCAACTAAAATCCATGTATTTTAGCAATGACCAAGTGGGTTGCGTTGAAACTTTCAGGAATGTGTGTCTACGCACGAGGCGTAGTTCAACCGTTTGAGTACACTTTCAAATCTTCACGAAATAATATTTTAAAAACTGCCACAGTTTGTTGACTTACATCCCACATATTTTTGACTTCGCATGTATATATTGGACAGATGGTTGTTACAAGTACTGCCAAAGTTTCTTTTGAGTATAGACACTTGCCGAATGTGCTAGTTGTGTAAACACATGAGAACAAACAACGTTTTCGAAATACAGCGATTATGAATTTAGTCGACTTTTGAGTTGATACATTACATTTTATCAGTTTTAATTTGGGGGTACCCTTATTTGGGCGGCGGTCAAATAACCCATGTAAAGGCCACCTTTTATCTTAAAAGTGTTCCAGTTAGCCAGTTGAGTACCCTCAATAGCATACATTGAATATAACAGCACAGGAATGAATGTTTTTGTTTTGGTATGAAAATTGGTGCAATATATTTATTTTTGCACAGTTTAGGTAATCCACAAATTCTTCAAAACCTGCCACCCACACCGTCCCAATCTTCTCTGCACCCAATACATGTATTGTTTTGTTTAAAAATGTGTTTTTGTGTTTAGTTTCTATTGCAAGAGAATGTCTTGTAGCATCAACAATGCCTAAATACCCTTTTATTGGCGGCCATTTTGAAAATTGTAAAAAAATTACTGATTTCTTAATTTTTTTCACGGTGGCTCTGTATCAGGTTTTTGTTAAGCAAAAGCAAATGTCCATTTACGCCAATTTGCTGTTAATCACATGAAGTGAATATGCCTAACATACCCAAACCGTTTACACTGGCGGCCATTTTGAAAAATTGTTTAAAAACTACCCATTTTTTTATTTTCGCGATGGCTCTGTATCAGGTTTTGTTAAGCACATAAAACTCTACATATTTGCTTAATTTGGTGTTTGTTGCATGATTTGAATGATTTTTGCAACATAGGAGCCCCACTACTACGGACTAGTGTGTCAACAGTAACCAATTACTCAGTACTCCGCCGCTGGACTACAGACGTTCGAATGAACCCAGTCCACATCAAGAAAGAAGAAGAAGAAGAACATCACAACAAAAAGAATCACATACCATTTCGTATTGCCGCTTATGCTGGCTCTGTTTCAAGCAGTTCCTTGTGGCCTCGCATGCATTTGACGACGAAGAGGCTCAAACGGGCACGGTAAAACCTCAGGCTGGCTGAAACCGGTCCGTATTCCACTTGTCTTCCTCACTGCTGGACCCGCCATATTTTGTTCAAGGCCCGTGACGTAGCACACGTATGTGCACAAGGTCATGAGCCAAGACTGCGCGCGCGATGGAACGATTCAGAACAGCCAACAAACGAGTCAAAGTATACTTTTTTGGACTTTTGTGTTCATTTTTACACACGCATTTGTGGTTGATGAATTAAGAGGGTCAACATATCAAAAGTGACCCTAAACCTTAGACTTTTCCTTTAAGTGTCTTTGTTGCATTTTTTTCAAGGCAGCACAACGGAAGATTTTGGACAGCAGGTAGAATGCGAGTTTTGAGACCGTCCAAAGAAAGCTTACTGTGGATGTTGTTGTACTCATGTATAATGGTACATGCGATTCTGTTTTTCTGCGGTTAATGTTAATAGTTTCTTTTTCCTCTGTTTGTTTCTTCCTCCTGAGTTGACCGTTATCACTCAAACAAGACCATCAGAGAGGACCTCAGTTGCTCCTCAAAATGGACTGTGAATAGTGTGTTGGCTGTGTTGACCGTCAGAATTATTTTCAGAACCAGTCTGCGGCAGTCAGTTGACATGTTTCGCATATTGTAGGGTTCCCATGCTGCATAGGTAAAGTGGCTTGTATAACCCGACTATTCAGTATCAAAACACTGTTTATATTTGTGTAGGTTGTAGTCATAACAACTAATCGCATTTTGCCTTTTGTTTCAAAAAGGAGGATAAGCGACAACAAGATCGACGCAATGTCAGATATGCCTCAGCCACATGAAGACTTCCGAATTTAGATCCACTCGGCATGGTGACAAGTCTTGATGAAAAGTATAAGACTGACGATAGCAGTGGAAAAAGTGACCACATGGCAGGTACCTATTGCTGAGTGTCTGCAGTGCAAAAGACAGATACGCTGATGGTAGATTTCCAAATGAACACAGTACCCTCAAGACTTCGGAGTGCGAGGACCAGGGAAAACAACCTCATGTGAACCTGTCTGAGTATGACCATTGTGACGCCCATATCTTTAACTCTTAGTCGTATGACAATTCCGAGAGTATTATTATCTTCATACGCAAGCTCTAGGGTTAATGATTGTAGATAAGCTTTGCCATGATAATTATGCTGATGCAGTTTAAACGTGTGTCTCTGTGTGCGTGCGTGTTTGTGCGGCCTTGTGTGTGTGTGTGTGTGTGTGTGTGTGTGTGTGTGTGGATTGCACAAGATCTCCTTCAGGGACAACTGCACCAACAACAAATGCACAGTCATTTTATCTGTTTGCCTTTTTTTGAAAATTATACATGGAGTTGATATGATGCGTTAGTTTTAACTATGTGTGTGTGTGTGGTGTGTGTGTGTGTGTGTGTGTGTGTGTGTGTGGTGTGTGTGTGTGTGTGTGTGTGTGTGTGTGAGTGTGTGTGTGTGTGACGGAGTGAGTGAGTTTGTGTTACTGTTTGTCGATTTCTTACGTGAGCCTTGAAGGCTTCGCCTCTTGTTTTTAATGTTATTACCTCCCTTGAGGTTGCTTTTGTAAAGTGGGATGTAATGATATGCTGGTAAAGAAAGCCTTTTTCGATCTGGTTATTAGTACTAGATCTAGTACGACTAGACCCTCAGGCTTGCAAGCGTTCGACTAAGAAACGAGTTATAACATGATTCGAATATCGTACATGATGTATAACTGTAGTAATACTGCAAGTTCGAGGACTTCGATTCTTGTAGTACAGTCATGAATACCAATAAGAAAGACGCGTCACATTTGCCGGGTCAAGCCAAAAGTGTCAGTTCAGTTCAGGTGTTCTTTCATTCCAGGTTTTACCTTGGTTAAGTAAGCACAGATAATAACAATAATAATAATAACTGTCCAGACATTTTTAAGTGCCTAACCTATGGCTCTAGGCCCTTTACAAAAGAACATATACAGAATAGAACAATTAAATGTACAACCTACATAAAACAATTAACCATACGGACAAAAATCACCACATAAGAACTGAATGTGTCATCGTGTGGGTGTCCTTTGTTGTACGAGCCCTGCATTACAGGCATCACTGTAGTATGTGAATGTGGTGATGTGGTATCTTTTAGTCTTAAGAATAAATGTGGTAATGTGGTACCTTTTAGTTTTACCTTGGGCGTTAATTATTATTCACAGAATGGCACAGTCACGTCGGGTTCTGTTTTGTTTTCTCTCGTCAAACTAGAATAAGGAGATTTTGTCTTTTAAAAAATCCAGTTTAGATTATTTATTCTGCAAAATCCGTAAGCGCTAGAGGGAAGCTTTATTTTTACATCTCTTCAGGAATCAACGAAGTAGAGAACGGCAGAGACGAATGTTGAATCATCTTCATGAACGTACAACAACAACACCAGCAGCAACAACAACAACATTGACATTGCACGGTCTATCTGTCTGTCTGTCTCTGTCTGTCTCTGTCTCAATCTCTCTCTCTCTCTCTCTCTCTCTCTCTCTCTCTCTCTCTCTCTCTCTCTCTCTCTCTCTCTCTCTCTCTCTCTCTCTCTCTCTCTCTCTCTCTCTTTTCCGAACTGAAACGAGATTTGCACTTTATCGGTTTTTCTGCCCGAAATGTTATCTATCTGAAAAGTTAAAAGGGGAGTAACTGGTTGACACATTCCAAATGAACGCTGAACGACCGAGTTATTGTTCTTAATTGCACTTTTTGGAGGAGTTGTCTTTCGTTTGCGTCCGTATTCAACTTATCAAAATGTACAAGATAATACATCGAGTTTAACACCTCTACATTTTAATTCAAAGAGAATGTTCAATAGAAGAGGTCCTTACAGTTGTATGAACAAGACAATAGAAATTGGTGACGATAATTCATTTTTTTGTTTGTGGTTTTTATATTTACCGAATGGCAAGGACTCAGTCCTGATAACAGAGTGAAAACAAATCTTCCAAGCGCGCTGAATTTGATTGCTGGACAGCAACCTCACAACGTTCTTTCATCCAAAAGCTTATCTTCTATTTTGGGTGCGCCAGTCCGAATTAATAGGCAGCGCGCATATTTATATCACTATGCATCTAGGTTTTTTTTGTAAACCTAACCAAATAGGAGCGGAGCACATAGTTATTATGCAAATGTGCTGCCTAATTTTAAAAGATGACTATAACACGGTGTGTCAACTGATTCCGTTCATCCGCAGGATGTGTCCGTTCATACAGCCCCATTTTCGTCACTTGCTTCGGGAAAAACGTTGTGGTAAGTCGTGTGGGCAGCGCGCTTGTGTGATATTGAAAGAATAAGGTAGCGAAATGGTTGGGCTATGTGTACGATAAGTACCAAGGTGCTAGTGAATCCTAATAATAACACACGCGGGCCGAACGTGGCAAAATTGCCTGATTTTTTAACATTTTCTTGTTTTTCTCGCTCTGTTATCGAATCTGACCCTTGATTTGCACATGATCACCAAAACCATTGCCTGTTACGACATTTCGCTTGAACAGAAGTTTATAGAAACCCATGGCTTTTGTACAATCACTTGTCTTTTGAAAACATACAGATTCCGTTCATACCCCATGTTTCCGTTCGTACAAAAGTGCATGTTTCCCTTCGTACGAAAAGCGTTTCAGTTCATACACATTCGTTAGATCAGAGTGAAACAGGCCCCCACTACAAGTTCTGTGTATTCCAATCGTTTTCAAATAGCACAAAGTACGAATGCGTGTGATATTGGACCTATGTGAACCATAAGACGAATGGAATTTGCAAAAAACAGTTTTGTGTCCGTTCGTACTGATTTTGACGGGAAAATGTGTCCGTTCGTACCACTTTCATCAAATTGTTTCCCTTCGTACCCTTTTCAGTAATGTGTTCAGTGACGGAGCTTTCTGTGTGTTTTGATAAGAACGAAGATTGATTTGTGCAGTTGTGCTTGCTTTGCAGCACTGCAACTAAGACTGAACTAAGTAACATGTACATTTGTATGTTACTCCTATCATGCCATTTGCTTCACCTGTGATAATCATGAGCAGAATTTAGACAAATCAAGAAAAAACATTATCCAGGCTCTATCAGTCCTTTTTACATTTAGTCAAGTTTTGACTTAATGTTTGAACATAAATGGGGAATCGAAACGAGGGTCGTGGTGTATGTATGTGTGTGTGTGTGTGTGTGTGTGTGTGTGTGTGTGTGTGTGTGTGTGTGTGTGCATAGTGTGTGTGTGTATGTGTGCATAGTGTGTGTGTGTACATAGTGTGTGTGTGTGTGTGTGTGTATAGTGTGTGTGTGTGTGTGTACATAGTGTGTGTGTACATAGTGTGTGTGTGTGCATAGTGTGTGTGTGTGTGTGTGTGTATATAGTGTGTGTGTGTATAGTGTGTGTGTGTGTGTGTGTACATAGTGTGTGTGTGTGTGTGTGTACATATGTGTGTGTGTGTGTGTGTGTGTGTGTAGTGTGTGTGTGCATAGTGTGTGTGTGCATAGTGTGTGTGTGCATAGTGTGTGTGTGCATAGTGTGTGTGTGCATAGTGTGTGTGTGTGTGTGTGGGGTGTTACAGGTCGCCAAACCCACAACATATGTACGGCGCAAACGACTAAATTAAACAAGAGAGAAAGACTACAGAGATATACACACTCATACAACGGGAAGTAACCGTTGTTAAACGGAGAAATATTTTCCGACAACGGTTGTCGAACTTTGCATCTTTCTGACAGAGACACAGATTCACGATGATAAAAAATAAAAATCCAAATATCATTCAACAACTCATAAAAAAATTATAAATATTTTATTTCATATCAAAACCACATGGACGATAACAGGCACCGCCCATCTGTTACATACATGTATTTTTTACTCACATGGCCTGAAGTTTTCCACTTGGGCTACAACATATATATATTCACTAGAGGAATACCCGGCTTCGCCGGGGTGAATCGCGAGACAGAGACAGACAGCGTGGCGGTTCATCACAATCACCTCTGCAAGCGAAGTCCTGTCAAACGGGATTGAGAATTTTAGAGCTTATTTCTTAGCCCTATATTATCTGTTGTGGCTTCTCAAATGCCAGAACATACAGACAGACAAAAGCCGCTAGACCCCATCACAAACAGAACTCTACAATCAACAGGTTTTTTCCCCCCCACACACACACAAACACACACACAGAGAAGCCGTATATATATATGCATATCTGTATCTATAAATATATAGAGATAGGTGAGAGTGTATTTTTCGCGTGGCTATAAATTGATTCGACCTTTTCACTTTGACAGTAAGAACAACTTACGGGTGCAAGGGAAGCGTTCTGGACAGCGCAGTGACATTCTAAAAATAGTCACTCTCAGAAACGGGAATTTGGGGTGAACGGCGCAACAGAGACAGACAGCGTGGCGGTTCACCACAATCACCTTTGAAAGGCGAAGTCCTGTCAAACGGGATTGAGAATTTTAGAGCTTATTTCTTAGCCCTATATTATCTACTGTGGCTTCTCACATGCCAGAACATACAGACAGACAAAAGCCGCTAGACCCCATCACAAACAGAACTCTATAATACATAGGTTTTTGCCTACACACACACACAAACACACACACACACAGAGAAGCCGTATATATATATGCATATCTGTATCTATAAATATATAGAGATAGGTGAGAGTGTATTTTTCGCGTGGCTATAAATTGATTCGACCTTTTCACTTTGACAGTAAGAACAACTTACGGGTGCAAGGGAAGCGTTCTGGACAGCGCAGTGACATTCTAAAAATAAATAGTAACTTACAACTGAACGGGAAAGCCACACGAAGGAAGGGAGATAAACGCCAAACACTGGAGAAGATAAGGAAGAGTTACTTATAATGGTGAAATGAACACAAAAACGAACATGAGTTTAGCGCTGCGCGCTGAGAGCACGTGTTGAAATATCTCATCGATGATATTGTGTCCGGGGTGTAGCTGAATACGGTGTCCAAATTTGAAAAAGAACCACCGAGAACTTTGGCGTTGTGATGTGGTGTAGCGGCTATGGTGTGTCGGTATGGGGGCCCGGGTAAGCTGAGGTGGAACCAAAATAGCTGAGGTGGAACCAAAATCGGTTCCGCGCAGCGCGCTGAGAGCACGTGTTGAAATATCTCATCGACCAGGTTGTGTCCAGGGTGTACCTGAATATGATCACCAAATTTGAAACAGATCCATCGAGAACCTTGGCCGCGCATCGCGCACAGACACACAGACACACAGACACACAGACACACACACACACAGACACTAGTCGTATATATATATAGATTGTAGCATCTAGTTGCCTACATTTGGTAATACCCAAAGCATTTGTGAACGTTTCAAACCAAAAAGTATAGTGGAACTCTGCTTTAGACACCTAGTCTTTTCATGCTCAAAACAAAAAAACAAAAAAAAACCTTCCCCTACCCTACCTCCCCGGTTTTGTAAAGAAAATCTGGCCTGAAGTCTTTTCATGCGCAAAAAACCCACAAAAACTAAAACATTCTAAGCTTTCTGTCTGTGGCGGTTTGTAATTTGAATAACGACATCCAATAAAGTCTACCAATTACGTAATTCCTTTCTAAGCTCTCTGTCTCTGACGGATACATTTGAATAACGACATCCAATAAAGTCTACCAATTACGTAATTCCTTTCTAAGCTCTCTGTCTCTGACGGATACATTTGAATAACGACATCCAATAAAGTCTACCAACACACGGTGTGTCAACTGATTCCGTTCATCCACCGGATGTTTCCGTTCATCCGCAGGATGTGTCCGTTCATACAGCCCCATTTTCGTCACTTGCTTCGGGAAAAACGTTGTGGTAAGTCGTGTGGGCAGCGCGCTTGTGTGATATTGAAAGAATAAGGTAGCGAAATGGTTGGGCTATGTGTACGATAAGTACCAAGGTGCTAGTGAATCCTAATAATAACACACGCGGGCCGAACGTGGCAAAATTGCCTGATTTTTTAACATTTTCTTGTTTTTCTCGCTCTGTTATCGAATCTGACCCTTGATTTGCACATGATCACCAAAACCATTGCCTGTTACGACATTTCGCTTGAACAGAAGTTTATAGAAACCCATGGCTTTTGTACAATCACTTGTCTTTTGAAAACATACAGATTCCGTTCATACCCCATGTTTCCGTTCGTACAAAAGTGCATGTTTCCCTTCGTACGAAAAGCGTTTCCGTTCATACACATTCGTTAGATCAGAGTGAAACAGGCCCCCGCTACAAGTTCTGTGTATTCCAATCGTTTTCAAATAGCACAAAGTACGAATGCGTGTGATATTGGACCTATGTGAACCATAAGACGAATGGAATTTGCAAAAAACAGTTTTGTGTCCGTTCGTACTGATTTTGACGGGAAAATGTGTCCGTTCGTACCACTTTCATCAAATTGTTTCCCTTCGTACCCTTTTCAGTAATGTGTTCAGTGACGGAGCTTTCTGTGTGTTTTGATAAGAACGAAGATTGATTTGTGCAGTTGTGCTTGCTTTGCAGCACTGCAACTAAGACTGAACTAAGTAACATGTACATTTGTATGTTACTCCTATCATGCCATTTGCTTCACCTGTGATAATCATGAGCAGAATTTAGAGAAATCAAGAAAAAACATTATCCAGGCTCTATCAGTCCTTTTCACATTTAGTCAAGTTTTGACTTAATGTTTGAACATAAATGGGGAATCGAAACGAGGATCGTGGTTTATGTGTGTGTGTGTATGTGTGTGTGTGTATGCGTGTTCTTGTTAAGACCGCGTCGTTTTGACTTTGGCCCGAAAATGGAGCCGAATTGTTTTGACGCACCCCGTTGTTTTGACGTCACAACAACGGATGCCTCGATTTTCGAGCTTCCCGCCCTAAGATATACCATGTGACACAAGGATTTGATTTTATTGGTTCTGTCCAAACTATGATAATTTTGTCAGGGTTGAGTGTGTGGCGAGTGTGTTGGGCTAGTGTTTTGCGGTCAAAACAAGAACTGTAGTTTTTTGGGTTCCCCTGGCGACAACATTGAGAGAGAGAGCGAGAGAGAGCGGATTGCCGCGTGAAACCGTGATTTGACACGATGGCTGACGCCGACACGCGGGGTGAACGCCGCAGCCGCTACATTACCACAGACACAGGTGTGTATTATATTTATAGTACTTTGTTGTCCATTTTAGACGAAAAGACAGTTGACTGAGTTGTTTTTGAAATAGTGACGCGCCTTCAACTTTATCTTTCAGGTCTGTTGCCACATGGCTCTGACATTCCAAAATGGCTAACCTCGTTTTTTGGAATTTAGAGCTCACAATCCAGTGACAGTGACATTAACAAGAACTTGATCAGTCATTAATTATCAATGGCTTATCAAGTTGTTGGTACAGGTTACTATGCAAGAGTCTTATACATTAAAACAAATTATGGTGAGTGGTGCACAGATCTAAATACTCTTATACTGAGAAGGCACGATGCATGTTGGTTTTTTAACTTCCGAAAGATTCTGAGATTAGCTGTGCGTACAAGCGATCGAATAGCACTGATTTTATCAGTATTTATATAACTATGTTTTGTTTGTGTCAGTCTGTGCTTGTTTGCTGAATTTATGTGTAGGAGCCTGAGGCGGGTTGAGATCTAGCTCCAATGTTCAAATTTCAATCTCGCCTTAGGCCTAGTAGCTGTTGAATTAGGGAGACCGAATAAGTCAGTCACGGTGCGACTATATTTTTTTTTTAATTCGATTTATTTAATTAAAAACTCTTCACGTCCTGTACCGCACGACTTTGTTACTATACTTAGGAATGACCTCACAGGACGGAAGCGCTCTCTGTGCTTGAAAACCACATTTAGGTCACTTCCTTTGTAAACAAGCACATAGCTGCTCCGCGGTTCGTTCGTTTGGTGAACGTTTTGGTAGTTTGCAATGGATTTGTATTGATTTTTTTTTCACGGAGATTTTGGGACCATCTCTGGTGATGCTGATACAGTCAGTAAAGACAAATTTGGGGATATTATCGACGAATTAGGGGCAGAACAAGTGCTGGGACTCGAAGCAGACAATCGCTTGACATTGAAATTGT
Organism: Littorina saxatilis; assembly: GCF_037325665.1. Classification (NCBI taxonomy): domain Eukaryota; kingdom Metazoa; phylum Mollusca; class Gastropoda; order Littorinimorpha; family Littorinidae; genus Littorina; species Littorina saxatilis. The sequence goes on from NC_090248.1 coordinate 29,575,691, forward strand.
AAGCTTAATGTAGTTTAGTTTCATCTCCCCCGTCGCGATATAACCTTCGTGGTTGAAAACGACGTTAAACACCAAATAAAGAAAGAAAGTTTCATCTCTTTGTTCCACCATCACCCAGCCGACGCGGCGACTTCCTGGCGTGGCCGTAAAGTCCGGTTACTCGATCACGTCGCTCTCTGCTCTGTGCATCGTCAAATATGTTCATGCTTTTCACCTGTTGCACGTGAGTGAGTGGAGACTCGGCTCCCCCATAATCATGGTCCAACAGGCATGCGAATCATTAATTCTGCTTTTTACACGATGAGTCTTCTTCTGTCAATTTAATGCATACTAGTTACAAATTAAAATGACAGTATGATTTCTTCATTAATTAACTACTCATAATGATAATACATACATGTATTATACGTGTATACTTTACATACATGTTTTATAACATAAAACCCATAAATGTCATGTCTGACACACACAGATACCCACTTTCTGGTCATTTTCATCAAATCCTTACGGTACTGAGGCTTAGCAATAGGGAAATGTGTTCAGGACGTGAAGAGTTATTTGACCGGGCGAAGCTGGACTGACTTTGGACTTATCATGTATTGGAGCCATTCTTCCGTTCTGGGGACGAAATCCGTCTGTTGAAAAAAAACCAACTACTGTTTGTGTTTTACTTTACCCATACACACGCACACGTTTTTGTTCCTCTTTTTTTCTCTTCATCCTCTTTTTGTTCTGTTTTCTTCTCCTGTCCACGACATTACTGCTTCCCCTCAAACCTATGATGTACTTTTTCCGTGCATGGTTTATCCCTGTCTCTTCCCAGAGACCAGGCAGTCCGGTTACAGTAGCTCGGGTACTTTGTATCTCCCCCAAACTCATCAACTTAAGTTCATTACAGACAAAATAATTAGCATAGCCGCTAATTGAACAGTGTATAGGCTCTCTTTTTCTTTTCTCTCCTCGACATTCAACCCATGGTCCCCCTCGACCACTACCATCTTTGACGCAATGTCACTGTCACAGTGTCAGAAAACTCACTGCCTTCTTCGGCATCATACAATTCATCATCTGACAGAGACTCGTCAGTGGTAAGACATAATGCATTCTCATCATACTCCAAGTCCAACTCCTTTGGATCAGACACACCTGAATGACAATGCTTCTCAATTAAAAATGTACACATGCTTTTATGTGAGTTAGGGAAGTATAAATAGAGAATACTATGTATGGCTTGCTGTGTCGTACCAGATTTTCATGAGTTGTTTTTTTAAATATTGAACTGCGAGCGAAAGCGAGCTATTCACTATTTTAAAAAGCAACGAGTGTAAATCTGGTACAAAACAGCAAGCCATGTAGTATTCTGTTTATCCTACATACTGTACTTACGTGTATTTTACTGAAAATGTCCTGCAGTCGAGGCAGCTAAATTGAAGACGCTTGTTTTGGAACCTCGATCTCTTCTAAAGCCTCGTGCAATCTATTACGTCAAAGCAAAGAAACGTCACTCTGAAAGTGTGGCTTGACGTGTTAGTTCTAAAAATTCATCGAAGGTAATTAGCGAGCGCAATCTTTTTTCTTCTATAATGACGTTTGTCTCGGTGACTTTGGCATCATAAGCAGTGGAAAAACAGGTCCCTGCCAGACTTGCTTGACATGACCTCATTTACATGATATACACACGTGTGATTTGAACGATTATTATCTCACGAGTGTCTTTCTCACGTATGTAGGATGATATTATTAATCAAATGAAAATTTACTAATAAAATGTTCTATTATGTCACTAGTGGAACCAGGAGGCCGAGGCCAGAGATTTAAAACAAGGGAGTACTTCCCACATTTCTCATACGGCCAAAGAATGGTGCAGGCTGCACTGGCTAAGAGTCTACCTGCCATACCATTGCCAGATGACACCAGCAATCATCCAGGTACAATGTAATCCCATTTTTATTTTGTTGAAAGGCAAGATTTAACCAGAAAGTAAGGAACTAACTCAGGGGTTCCACTTATTGCACACACAAAAGTATACGCAGTTTTCAGCCTCCGTACACATTTTCACCGACATGTTGCATTTTGTCACGCAAAATTACAATTGCACTCAAAACACTAAATAGCCACGAAGAGAGCACCTGAACTCCCACCTCTGATTCTCCCCACCCGCCTTGTTCATCACTGTTAACACTCGTGTACTTATCGCCAGAGGCCATAGTACCAGTGCTCTACCGAATTGAATCTTTATTCCTTAGGTCACTGCCACCGGCGATAGCCTTATGAATGACCAGCTCTACCGAAGAGGAAGATTGCATTACATTTCTTTGGGGGGGGGGGGGGGGGGGGGTCATGAGTCACAGAATAAATAATTGATCCTGCTGTGTTCAGCAAAACAATGGTCTGCCTTATCACACATGCCATTAGTTTGGTGCACTGCCGATTCAGTTTACAGGCCAGGGGTGTCCGGGTCTACTCTGATTACATCGGACTGACCCACAGTGATTGTTTTTCAGGCTGAAATATCTTCCATTTAGCGCCATGCAAATAGTTCAGTTCCTCGCTTAGAGGCCTATTACCTGTACAGAGCCACTGCAAAACGCAAACAGACCGATCTGTCGTCGGAAAGTGAAAGAACAGAATCTGATGAAGGGACTTCTTTTAGTTACCTATCATCATCATGTCCAGTGATGGCGCTAGTACTTTTTTCAAACCGGTACGCAAACTTTTATGAAGCAAACAGTCCAGAAAAAAACGGTAGGCTGGTCATTGGAACCAGTTAGAATCCAGCTCAGAGTACTGGTTTTATAGTTTTGCCAGCGAAAAAAGACCGGTAGTTCTAAAAATCAACGGCAGCCAATTTTGTTCCGGGATTTTTTCGTTTCAACCGGTAAAATACCGGTAATTACCGGTTAACGCCAACACTGCATGTCTTCTCAATCGTAGTGAGAAAAACACACTTCTCCTTCGCGTTTTTTCCCCCAATTAAGTTTGTAATGGTACGCGTTTTCCCCGGCTCATACGCATTTTTTCAGTCATGTTGTGTATGCAAACGCAAAAAGCAAAAACCCAGTGGAACCCCTGACTAACTAACTGTTATGCAATACTTCTGGAGGGGTGATCACACTACAGTTAACACAGTTTAGTTATGACTAAGATATGTAGTTAAATTGCTATTCTGATACACATTGGAGAATTCAGGGTTATGATTTGATAGTCTCACATGTACATGGACCTATTTCGGTCATAAGGCCATATATGTCAACGGAAGCTGCTCAATATCCTATATATATATTTACAACAATAAAGTATGCTTCCTGTTTCATCACCGTGGATGAATTAAGTGCTTGCATGCACATACCTGGTCAGGTTTGCTTCTGTTACTGGTCGACAGACGATATAGTTTGTACAAAAACTAAATTCTTGCTGTCTATGAAATACATCCCTGGTAAAAATTCAATTCCTGCAACACACCTTGCAAAACTAGTAGCTGCAGTCTAGCAGACGGTCTTTCCAGTGCTTTGTAATGAATCGGCAATATTGCCTTTGCCTATGCAACGCTCATATATATGCAGATCCCAATCTGATGAATGGACTGACCCACAGTTAACAGAGAAAATAGAGGACCCACTAGAGAAAATGCTGAATTCTTGGGATGTAGTCTGATGATAGACGGAAGACAGACAATAGACGGAAGACAGACAATAGACAGAAGATAGATGGAAGACAGACAATAGTTGGAAGACAGATGGTAGATCGAAGACAGACAATAGACGGAAGACAGACGATAGACGGAAGACAGACGATAGATGGAAGACAGACAATAGACGGAAGATAGACGGAAGACAGACAATAGACGGAAGACAGACGATAGATGGAAGACAGACGATAGATAGAAGATAGACGGAAGACAGACAATAGACAGAAGACAGACAATAGATGGAAGACAGACAATAGACGGAAGACAGACAATAGATGGAAGACAGACGGAAGACATACAATAGACGGAAGACAGACGGTAGATGGAAGACAGACGATAGACGGAAGACAGACGATGTAGTCTGACGATAGACGATACATATATACTGTTCAAAAAAAGAAACGCATAGTTGCTACTTGCCAAATTTGTTTTATTTTTCTAAAAAATTAACAGAAAATCCAATATTTAGATTATTTGTTTGAAATTTGGTATGGACACAGTTGAATGCACACACAGTTCATTTGCATCTTCAAATCAATCAGTCAATCAATACGATTGGGTGCCGAGGCTGTCAAGTCAGTAGGGGGTGTGACTGTCTTGAGCAGCAACAACTGCCCGGCACCTTCTGGGCATGGACTGGATCAGATGCCGGATATCTTGCTGTGGGATGGTGTCCCACTCCTCCTGAAGTGCCTGCAATAGATCGCGGTGATTTGCCGGCGCTTCTTCTCGCCTGCGCACACGTCTGTCCAATTCATCCCAGAGGTGTTCTATCGGGTTCATGTCTGGCGACATGGATGGCCAGGGAAGCACCTGGACATGGTGGTCGGTGAGGAACTGGGTGGTGAGTCGTGCTGTGTGCGGGCGAGCGTTGTCCTGCTGGAATATGGCATCCTGGTCAGCCAGAAGAGGAAGGGCGTGTGGGCGCAGAATTTCCTCCACGTATCGCTGGGCAGTTATGCGCCCTTGGACGTGCACCAGGGTGCTCCTTCCAGCGGTATTGATCGCCCCCCACACCATGACGCCTCCACCACCATGAACGGGTGCCTAATCCACACAGTTGGGCGCGTAACGTTCGTTTACTCTCCGGTAGACCCTCCTCCGACCATCATGTCGCTGAAGCAGGAAGTAGGACTCGTCGCTGAACCACACGTGTCTCCAGTGATTCCGGACGGTCCAGCGAAGGTGCTGGTTGCCCCACTGCACTCGGTTCTGGCGATGGCGGCGGGTGAGGACAGCTCCTCTGTGAGGTCTGCGAGCTCTCAAACCAGCTTCATGCAGGCGGTTCCGCACGGTCTGGTCCGATAATCGGTGTGGCCCGGGGAGAGCCTGGACAGAAGATGAGGCCGACAGGAAACGATTCCGGAGGTGGCGGAGCCGTATGAAGCGGTCGTGAGCAGCAGTTGTCGCCCTTGGTCTTCCCGCTCGTGGCAAGTCAGCAACGGAGCCAGTGGCTTGAAACCTGACCCACAGTCTACTGATGGTGCTCTGGGACACGTGGAAGTGCCTGGCGATTGCACTTTGACTTTGGCCTGCTTGTAAACGACCCAATGCAATTTGGCGGTCTTCTCTGCTCAATCGGGCCATCTTTCGTCGCTGAATTGTCGTCTGATTTCTTTGTGGCGAACAATCCGCTTTTATGGGTTTTGGAAGACATGGTGAGAGCTCAATATTCCCCGAGTTTCACGAGATTACACTGAAGCATGACGAATGGTCATGCCAAATGAGCAATTTTGACATTGTAGCCACTGATAACGCATGCGTCACGTGCAGAGCTCACTTGTGGCAATGGACGAAAGGTCGACGACCAGATAAACATTTTCTGCAGTTTGGTGGATATCCTTGTAGCCATATAATTAAATTAACCAAATATTACAAGCTATGCGTTTCTTTTTTTGAACAGTATATATACGGACGTTCAACCAGTATTTGGCTTCAGCTTGATTCAGGAACAAGAGGGCGACTGCAACTGAGTCGCATGTATAGACAAACCATAATGCCTTTCTCCAGTCCAGTCTATGAAATAGGACTTACAGCTGATCTAGCTGGACTCTACGCAAGCTTCAGTACGAATGAAGTAAAATCTCCCATATCAAATTTATTATACACAAATATGAAAACAGTTAACTAGACTGTTCTAACTGTAAACCAACGTAAAGGGGAAATATGAAGCTCAAAAACAGGTTAAGTCCCAAGCATCATGCAACCACAGGCGCTTTCTGTCTGTCTTTCCTACAGTTGACTGCAGCTTCGAACCACAGGCGCTTGTGACAGAGGACTCTATAAGCAGCCATCACTCAGTTGACTCCCAAATGGTGAGTTTTTATAGAGTAGATTATTTGTTGCCCTGTCTGAAGATATTTTGTTTTTGCGATTTGATTTGTTAAATGTTTGACCTGCATTACTTGTGAGTTTCCTGTGATGATCAAGGCAATGAAATATGTTTGCTATCTGCAGTCTATGTTCTTTTGCCTCTGAAAAACATGCATCAGAGTTGTGCATTCTTTTTCAGCAACTGGTTCTTTTTCTCAGACAAAATAAGGCATTTATAATGAAAAAAGAACAAAAATATACGGTCGAAACAGATCACCAACAAAGGCTAACAAGTTCAGTTGAGTTGCCAGTTGGAAGGAACAGCGAAGAATGTCCCAGTTACTTCCTCAGTCGTACTCTTTTTGATTGTTCGATTTGGCAATTCTGAACGATGGCAGGAACTGAAGTGCGCCAGGCAGTATCAGCGAAGTCCTCTGGCTCATTTTCTGTGCCCACGAAAGCTTCCAGGTAGGCTATTTGTCGGTATCGGCGGACTGCATAATAATGTTGTCGAAGCTCAGTCTCGCTTACGACGCATCCAAAATGGCATCCTCCGACGGTGCTGTGACTGTGTGAAAGATGTCTTCAAATCACTTAGCACATTTGAAAAAATCCTATGTAACAAGCTGACCAGGATTGAGATAATCGGAAAACGTGGCCGAATTGTCCCAATTCTCATGACTGCACAGGTGAAAGCAGCTGTGGAACTGCTTGTGCAAAAAAGGGATGATGCTGGTGTCAGCGGCTCCAACAAATTTGTGTTTTCTTGCTCATTCTTTCAGTCGGAGGGGCACATTCGGGGATCTGACACGCTTCGAAAGTTTGTGACATCAGCGCAGTTGGCAGAGCCACAGTTCATCACATCTACTTCACTTCGAAAGCAGGTTGCTACTCTGTCCCAGATAGTCAGTTTGAAGGACAACGAGCTGGATGCCCTTGCTCAGTTTATGGGACACCGCGAGTACTACCGCCTCCCATCAGACATGATGCAGTTGGCCAAAGTCAGCAAATTACTCCTTGCCCTTGAAAAGGGGAAGCTGCAAGACCACCAGCGCTGCACCCTGGATGAGATGGAAGTGGCTGAAGATGAAGCCATCACCTCGGATGAGGAGGCAGGTATGTGTGACATTTTGAACATGAATTCCTTTTCCCGCAGTGGGGCACTGCGGTTATGAAATTAAAGGCCCCTCCTGTTTTTGGAACCGCAAGAGCTTTCTAGTTTGCTGTTAGGTAGATTTTTGGTTCCTCTTTCCTGTCATGCTCTCTTTTTCTTCATGAATTCTTTTCTTTTTTCTGCCTTCTTGCTCATTCACCTGTATTTTTTCCAAAAATCTCTTCTCTTGCCGCTTGTCTCGCGATTCATGTATAGTTTAATCTGTTAGTGTTCTGATGTAAGTCCAGCAGTAGATAGGTTAAGCCTATTTTAACATACTGGAAACTGGTAATCTTCCAGTAGGTATTAATTTAGTTTTACTAAAGCCTGCTGGGACACAAGTAATGGGTTAGTGCATTTGTAAACAGGAATCGCTTGACAAGTGGCCCCCTTCATCCCCCCCTTCCTCGTCCTGATATGGCTCTGCGTAGTCGGCTGGACGTTAAGCAACAAATAAACAAACAAACATGAATTCCTTTGCTCTTTTTGCACAAAATGAACACAGCTAGACTATCTCTAAATCTAGTATTGTAATAACCTTTTTTTTTGTATTCTTAAATTCATCTTCTTCTCCTTCTGCTTCTTCTTCTTCTTCTAAATTGGGGGGCTGGGATGGCTCAGTCGGTACACAGCGTGGACTACATATAGTTCCTCTGACTCTCATAGTCACAGGTTTGAATCCCGGTCTCCCTCTCTCTGGTATCGCCTTTGTTGTGGCTAGTGACATTGAACCACCAATACAATTTTATTTCAATCAATCAATATGAGGCTTATATCGCGCGTATTCCGTGGGTACAGTTCTAAGCGCAGGGATTTTTTTTCTTTTCAATTTTTATTCAAGGCGCAGGGATTTATTTATGCCGTGTGAGATGGAATTTTTTTACACAATACATCACGCATTCACATCGGCCAGCAGATCGCAGCCATTTCGGCGCATATCCTACTTTTCACGGCCTATTATTCCAAGTCACACGGGTATTTTGGTGGACATTTTTATCTATGCCTATACAATTTTGCCAGGAAAGACCCTTTTGTCAATCGTGGGATCTTTTACGTGCACACCCCAATGTAGTGTACACTAAGTGTATTTGTTTTAAATCTAAATTGAGAACGTTCATACTTCAATGCACACTACAATGTGATATATTGTGCTAACATTAATTTGCATTACACAATAAAGCAAACATTAATACTACGGTACTTACTACATAAACTTTTGTACTTGCGATCTAGGATTTTATCTATTCTATCATATTGTAACTATTATTTACAGAATTTGTTGAAAAGGGTCACAGCCCTATTCCAGAACGATCTGCATCAGGAAGGTTCGCAACAAAAGACTCTTTGGCACCGCCACATAACCAGCCCTCTCCGCCTATGCATCAACCTTGTCCTGCTACAGCTGCACCTGACAGTAAGTCTTCTTCTTCTGTGTACGCATGCTATCAACTACAGTACTGCAAGCACTCCCAGTTTCGGATAAAAACAAATGCGATTGGTCACTTTGGCAGAAATAACAACTGTGAACAGAATGTTGATAGTAAAAGAAAGTAAGGAAGCAGGAAAGATGAGCCGGTGCCTACCTAACAGCAAACTAGATAGCTCCTGGTGTTCAAAAACAGGAGGGGCCCTTAATTTAAGTCCGCAGCGCTCCACTGCAGTAGGTGACAGTAAGGGACAATATGGGCTGAATCCATCCCATCTACATGGTGTTGGAGTGGGGACAGGACATATTTGAATGGCGATGTCGCTGTTCAGTGTCTGAAAGTCTCTTAAGTTTGTAGTTGCAAACATGACTTTTCTTTCTCTCTCCCCCCCCCCCCCCCCCCTCCTCACTCCCACAAAGTAACATAGTAGATTTAATTTCTTATTTGTAGCTGCCATTCCATGTAAAAGTGAATACATTTACTTATTTAGTGTAAACTTGTCACCCTGGCATGAGGTAATATGACCGGCACGGTTGGCCTAGTGGTAAGGCGTCCGCCCCTTGATCGGGAGGTTGTGGGTTCGAACCCCGGCCGGGTCATACCTAAGACTTTAAAATTGGCAATCTAGTGGCTGCTCCGCCTGGCGTCTGGCATTATGGGGTTAGTGCTAGGACTGGTTGGTCCGGTGTCAGAATAATGTGACTGGGTGAGACATGAAGCCTGTGCTGCGACTTCTGTCTTGTGTGTGGCGCACGTTATATGTCAAAGCAGCACCGCCCTGATATGGCCCTTCATGGTCGGCTGGGCGTTAAGCAAACAAACAAACAAAAAATGAGGTAATATCACAAGGGTTATTCATGTTTTTGTATTTGTCAGATTCTGCTGATGATGAGGAAGCACCAGAAATCCAAAGGAAGTTTCAACGGTGTGCTGCTGACAGCAGTGCATGCTCAAACAGTTCAGTATATATCTTTCTCCTTAGTCAACCAATTTTCCATGGGGGCGCGACTGGAGATGGATGAAGGTCAGGGGGTTCCTGTGTTCGAGTGGGAACAGCTTGAATTTAACTCACAGAGTTGTTTGTGTCCAACACGCTTGTCGGAGGTGTTTTTTTACGGCGTCAATGTTGGGGGGTGGGTGGGGGTTAAGGATGAGGGGTAGAACTGCATTCGTTGATGCATTTTGATTGTCTTACATCTGAAATGTATTTGTACCTTTGAAGAATAGTTCATTCCTGTACACTCATAACACCGAACACACGTTTATTTATTTTGAACATAACATAATTAATACAATAAATAATTAATTATAATTTTATTATGTCCCCAGGCGAGCCCCCTTCCTCCTGGACATTCTCTCCTGTTGGTGTGGCAATGATGAACACAAGATGCAGTGTATTCACACAGATCACTTCTCCTTCAGCGTCATCTAACGAAAGTAAGCTTTATTGCATATAAATTAATTTAGAAACATGCTGGCGTCACCCCCCCGCGGGTTAGGGGGAGTCCCATATTGGTTGGGACTAGAAAGAATTTACCCGATGCTACCCAGCATGTCGTAAGAGGCGACTAACGGTTCTGTTTCTTCTCTTCTTTTGTCTTATTTCTGCCTTACCAGTCCTTTCACCTATATTTCCTTCCAAGAAAACTCTCCCTACTATTCCCTGCAGTTTTCCAATTCTTTTCTTGTTGTCTTATTTCTACCTGACTGGATCCATCACCTTTATTTCACTTACCAAAAGTCTTCTTTTCCACATCCTTATTTCTCTGCACCCCGCATGTCGTATGAGGCGACTAACGGATTCTGTTTCTCCTTTAACCCTTGTTAAGTGGTTCTTGTATAGAATATAGTCAATGTTTGTAAAGATTTTAGTCAAGCAGTATGTAAGAAATGTTTAGTCCTTTGTACTGGAAACTTGCATTCTCCCAGTAAGGTCATATATTGTACTACGTTGCAAGCCCCTGGAGCAATTTTTTGATTAGTGCTTTTGTGAACAAGAAACACTTAACAAGTGGCTCCCTCCCATCTCCACCCTTTCCCCTATCTCATCTCCCCCTTTCCCTCGTCGCGATATAACCTTCGTGGTTGAAAACGACGTTAAACACCAAATAAAGAAAGAAAGAAATGCTGGCGTCATGTACGGACGATTAACTAAGCGCCCATTACCTAGTTGTTGAATGGCCGCATTCCATAGTGGAAACTCTTGTGTTTAGTTATTTGACAACGAAATTGATATTTAAAAGCATATGTCTTTTAGCTGTTGTTCTTTTTTTGCTATTTTGCATAATCTATCAAATGATTTGAAATAAAGATAAGCCAGCTGAGAAAATCTATCATCTTTTTTTTTCCCCAAGGTTCAACTGACAATGAGTACCTACCTGAACAGTGGAGCCATTCCAAACCAAAGAAGCTCAAATCAAAGGCAACGCGCAACAGTGAGTGGAAACATAATCATTGTATTTATACCTCTTCTTTCTCTTTGTGAACTGAGCTTTAAGGAGCTGACTCAATCCACACAAAAGTTATTCCTTTAAAGTAGAACAAAACCAGTAAACTAGATAGTTATTGTGTTTTTGAGTAAGGTAATATCCTTCTCTGAAGCACTTGGAAGGAAAAATAGAGCCTGTTCATAACGTGTTAACTGTTAATCTAACTAGGAGCGTATAGTTATTGTGTTTTTGAGTACGGTAATACCCTTCTCTAAAGCACTTGGAAGGAAACATAGAGTATGTTCACAGACCTGTTTACCCTCCCGGAATTATTACGGATTTAGGGTCTAAATTCCGGTATTACGGAAATCTACCGGAAATTCCGGTCACGAGAACCATTTCCGTGTGTGAAAATTTAAAGTCGAAATTGTAGTACTAGTAGTCACCGGGATTTTGATTTCCCGAAAACCCTTTTAGCTCAAGGCCGACCGGAACAGCCTTGTCTGCGCATGTGCAAAAACAAGGTATTTGTCGGTCAACGCGTGGTTTTTGTGCATTCGGTCCGATCGACATGGGTCGTAAGCGTAAGGCCGATCTCTCTGGGGACAAAATGCCAACCAAAAAAGCTCAAGTTGTACAGGAATATCGGCAAAACTATCAAGTCAAGTGGCAGTGTCTGGCGAAGTCTAAGAAGAGCGAATCACTTGCATTTTGGTGATCGAATTGAGATCAGTGCAACAACAAAGCTAGTCAGTCATGAGTCACTGCAGTCGTTCGTCCGCGAACCAAGCGAACGTGTCCCGAGGTTAGACGCAGCATTAGTTTATTTACAAAATGCAGTACACAAATGAACATGGAAACAAACAAATTGTGTTTGGCAAAACATGAGCCTGCTTCGCATCGAGTTTATTTGACCAGTATGTCTGTGCTTCGACATTATCTCTTGCTACGGTCAGTGACTTGTGCTGTTGCCGGAATTTGAAAGTCTTTTTGAGTCTAAAAGTGATCTCCATTAATCTTTCTCCAATATAGCAAAGATCACAGTTCTTTGAATTGAAAAACTTTAAAGAAAATCTTTAAATAAAATGAACGAGCCGGTCCACAAAAAAAAAAAGGTAGCTTCTGGAGAGTGTTTTTATGACTGGTTTTAATGCAGGATGTAAACAGGTCTGTGTTCATAACGAGTTAACTGTTAATCTAACTAGGAGCGGCATTTTGTCAAAGAGCAGTTCAAATCCGTACGTGCTTTAACATATCAAAATGGCCTTCTGCTGTCGCTCAGTTTTCTTGATTCAAAACTAAGCAGTAAATTGTATAATTATTTAAAAATGAATAAATAAGTGGATCAGTTAACAAGTGCAATGGCTAACTGACCTGCCACTTCTCATGCCCATTCGTGGCTTCTGTCCCATGCTTTGAAAATGAATGTGTACAGGGTCTGTAATTCCGGTTTTAATTTAGATTTGAAATCTTTTGTAATTGATGGATTACGCCCACATACACTTCCGTGTATTAGAGGCGGGGACGGGAGTCCCAGGAATTGGAAAAAAGAGGAGGTACTATATCTAACTTACATTGAACAACCAAAATGTAAGCAGCACTAAGATTGACAGTGAAAATGTGACAGTTTTAGTGTACTAGCTTTAGTGCCACGAAGAAGAATCAGAACAAATGTTGACTCGGGAAAATAAATGTCCATGCCCAATCAAGATTCGAAATAGAGACACTGAGATCACGAGTTGTCGGCCTAGACCACCAGACTACCCGGCGCTCATATTGAGTTGGCATGATTGTTCCTTATAAAGTTTTAATCCGATAACATATTTAACCTTTGTATCTCCGGTAATAGGTCTTGTGATATCTGTGTCCACAAAGGTTCAAGCCAGCCACGTCGACTGTGGTTGGAGGAGGAGGTGAAGGCAGTGGAGGCTCATTTGTTAAAATATATCGCCACGCAAGTGCTGCCAAGAAAAGAGGATATCCAGAAGTGCCTTCAGGCTGAAGAGACTGATAATTCGTACCTGGCTACACGTCAAGAACTATACATGTACGAAACAGGATTACTGCTTTGCAAAGAAATCAGCGAAACTAAATAATGTTCAGCTTTTCAGCTACTGATCATCTTTCCAATGTTGTTGCTGATCACTACCACTAAGTGGATATATATCTAGTGCAGGTTTGTGTCTTGAGCTGTACTGGACAATGATTTACACATTTATCTTTATTTGTTTTTATTAATTTTGACTATGAGCACACTGGTGGTTGTGTTTTATGTTAAATGATTTATTTAGTATGTGTTTATGCAAATCATTTTTGGCATTTTGAATAAGCTAGATGTGACCTTTCTTAGCACTGATCCAAAGGTCAGTTTAATATGCGGTCAAAACAATGATGGTGGAGGCAGTTGGCTATTTTTAATTCATTTGCATAGCAAAAACGAGGCTATATATGTATTGACAACTGACCACCTATTGAACACTCAAAACTTTTCAAATAATGGAAGCTTTCATGATAAAAACTTGTCTTGGTTATGAAACCTATGAACACTTATAAAATGCATGTGATTACATCAGCAAAACAAAACAAAATATAAGCAAGTGAGTCATATTCTTTGTGGCTTTGCCCTTGTTTAACTGTATTATCATTATTTATTATCATGAACACAGACTACCATAAGGTCCGCTACCCCCCCCACGCGGGTTAGGGGGAAGAATTTACCCGATGCTCCCCAGCATGTCGTAAGAGGCAACTAACGGATTCTGTTTCTCCTTTTACCCTTGTTAAGTGTTTCTTGTATAGAATATAGTCAATGTTTGTAAAGATTTTAGTCAAGCAGTATGTAAGAAATGTTAAGTCCTTTGTACTAGAAACTTGCATTCTCCCAGTAAGGTCATATATTGTACTACGTTGCTAGCCCCTGGAGCAATTTTTTTATTAGTGCTTTTGTCTTCTTCTTCTTGTCGTTCGCCAATGTTAAACTTGGAGTCCAGCTCTGGTAGTGCTTTTGTGAACAAGAAACAATTAACAAGTGGCTCTATCCCATCATCCCCCCCCCCCCCCCCCCCCCCCTTTCCCCGTCGCGATATAACGTTGAACGGTTGAAAACGACGTTAAACACCAAATAAAGTAAAGATAAGGTCCGCTATTAGGAAAGTCAAAACAATCAAAGTGTCATATGCACTTTGTCATCGTGTGTGACATTTTATTGAGAGAGAAACAGAATCCGTTAGTCGCCTCTTACGACATGCTGGGGAGCATCGGGTAAATTCTTCCCCCTAACCCGCAGGGGGCGTACAGTACTTCTTTGGGATAACAAGGGTAAGGATTGCTCTAATTAAGGTTGGCTGAGCAATATATAACAGCAATTTCGCTCAAATCGGCCAAAAACAAGGCCCGAAGGCATCGTAGGCATAGCCGTTTTAACTTTATTATCATTATTATTTATTATCGTGACCACAAACTACCATAAGGTCCGCTAGTAGGAAAGTCAAAACAATCATAACGTATCATAAACACTGGGTCATCGTGTGATCATTATTATTTATTATCGTGACCACAAACTACCATACGGTCCGCTAGTAGGAAAGTCAAAACAATCATAACGTATCATAAACACTGGGTCATCGTGTGTGACATTTCAATGTCAACACAATGATAGTGGTGTTTCACATGTAATGATTGATTTCGATTTTAAGTGCTCTATCCCTTCTCCCCCCCTTTCCCCGTCGCGATATAACCTGCGTGGTTGAAAACGACGTTAAACACCAAATAAAGAAATAAAGAATAAAGAAAGATTTTGAGTGTATATAAAGTGTATTTATGGTACATTTACTTTTGGCTCTTTAGATCAGCTTAATTTGGTATTTCATGGGCATCGGTCAAAAGGTCACTTCAGCATGTGCTGTCAAAACAACGATGGTGGAGGCAAATGGCCTATTTTAACAGGATGTTTGAAGATTTGCTTTTTCAATTTTGTTTGAGAGACAAGAAGTTGGAAAATAGTTTTCTTGTATGTTTCTTTGTCACCTGGGGCAAAATTATTCAATCGTCGCTATACGTTTGTTGGAAGCTATAATACAAAGGATAAATTGGCAGTTTTCTTACTTTCTGTTAGAAACAAAAGTATATTTTTCATTTGTTGCAATTGAAAAAGCATAGACCTTACTAAAGATGCTGCTAGTTGTTTTGATTGTGTGGACTATTCAGTGGAGTGTTTTAAATAATCTGTATATATATATATATATCCCATGACCTCCCTTCTTTGTCTCTGTTACTTCAGTATGGGTATATATGTTGTATTTTTATAGCTCAATAAATACATCATGGACTCAAAAAAATATATGATAGTGCAGATTCCGATTTGGGCGAAGAACTACTTTGCTCCCGACCTTTGACCTCGCGCCGAACAATGTGACACATTTGTATGAAGTTCCAAAATCGTATTGCACGGCTCAGAAAACCATATCAGTTGCACGCAAAAATGAATCTCAGAACTGATCTGATGTATGAGATGCAATAAGCAAACGTTTCTTTCATTATGAAAGCAATGCAGGTGGGAAAAAACGAACATTCAACTTACAAGATAACCAGATGCTAGCGAACCAAAACAAAAACACGAGTACCCTCCCCTTGCTTCGTTAGCAGACGACTTTTGAGAATCTGTCAGACCGTCCTTACCTGGCACGGTTGGGCTTCGCTATCATCAGCTGTTTCACGTGTTTTGCGAGCAAGTCTACTCTTTTGCCTGGCTCTGCAGTAAGTCCACATTGGCGATGAAGGTATCTAAGAACTTAACATGTGTGTATTTTTCCGTAATCCAGTCATATTCTTTCAAAATGCAATCAAGCGGCGGTGACAGACTTGGGTCCTGTTTTCCTCGCACCCATACCAGTTTAGGTTCATGCAAACACACTCGCAAAACAGTTTATCATGTAGATACATTTCAAATAGGGAGCAAATGGTTAAATCTACATATGTGTTCCCTAAAATTTGCTTCTCTGTCAATAAGACTAATTGTATAATAATGCGTTCGAAAAAAACAACGTGGAATCGATTCTGAATCGAGTCGAGTAAGCCAAATGGGGGCCAAACCGGTTTCCCCGTTCCGCCGACCAGAAACGCAAAAGAATTGTGCGCTTCAACTAAATGGATTTCTATACGACTTCATTACTTTCTTGCAACTTATGAACCTTTACTTAAAGCTTTTAAACGGTCTGAAAGTAGTGTTACCGCGTACTTATAGATGCACTCATTCGTTTTATTTTTTCAGCGACGGTCACTTAGTTTAAGGTTGCAAAAAGGCCAAGTCTCGCTGAAAACACTGTTTCACACTCCACAGATCGCAACAGTGCCGCTAGTAGTCTACACTTTGTGTTTGATGGTAGAATGGGATATACAGATTACAACACTCGTGGTTTTTTATATGGCTTGTATTTCAGTCAAGACCCAGCGGGAATATCAATCGAGAGCCACTCGCCAAAGGCTCGTGTCTCCCGATGATATTCATCCGCTGGGTCTTGACTGAAATACAAGCCATATAAAAAACCACTCGTGTTGTAACCTATACATATATAATCTATATGCCAATTCTCATGCCTCACAGTATTTTAACATTGGTTTATTTTCCATGTTACAAATATGTAATCATATGACTCGAGACTACCTTACTGTGTTATATTGCATTATTATCATGAACGCATTAGGCCCACTTATAAGTTTAAAGAAAGTCAAAGCCGTGTATTGTTCCTTTCAGAACAATGTTATACACCGGGTGTGCATTATGTGTTTTCATTATTTTTAATCATGAGCAGTTTCATATTTAATTATTTATTTAGAGTGTGTTTGATTTAGCTTAATTTGAATTTTGTTGGACATTGGTCAAAAGTTCAGTTTATTATGCGCGGTCAGAACAATGATGGTGGAGGCAATAGCCTATTTTTCAACAGGTTTGAAGGTTTTGTTTGAGAGAAATAAATCTGTCTTTTTTTCTTTGTCATGTTGGGCAGAGTTATTCAATCGTTGTTATACGTTAAGTTCACTGAATTCTTAAATCTAATGTAAGCGCTGTTTAAGAGGTTTTGAAGGTACAAAATACACTTTTTTTCTCTGTTCTCTTTAACAAGATATTCAGATTTGTTTTTCTTCTTTATTTTAGTTTGAGACGAGAAGTTGTACATGCATTCTATTTCCTGTTCCTTTGTCAACTGGGGCAACATTCAATCACTGTTATAGCCTGGTTGTAAGCTATAACAGTATAAATTCACTGCTTTTTAAATGTCTGCAAAAAGCAAATGTCACCGTTTTGTTGCATGCCATTGAAAAGGAATAAAAACTACCAAACGTTATTTTGCAAAACATGCTTATTGTTATGATTTGACTGATTGTGTTTGTATGTGGATGTGTGATCACAGGATTGCAGATTGCATGGACATAATCGCCACAGGGAAAATCATTCAAATCCTTACTCCGAAAGTTAACAAAAAGCTATTATTGTCTCAAGAAGAGAAATTGTTTCTACAACTGAACACACAGACTGTAAAATGCATGTGTATACAAAAGCAATTATGCTAAACAAGCCCATCATTAAATGAATGGAAGTCAAAGTAAATAAAATAAAATGCAATTTCAAATGTGAAGGTATCTTAAAATGTCGATGAACAAACGCAAGGGAACTGAGCGCCATCATAAAAATACCTTTCATTACAAGAAGGAAAAAAAAAAACGTAACTGACAGACTGATTCTAATATAGGTCCCTGATAACACTTATAGTATCCACCACCTTCAAATATGATAATTAAACTTCATTTTAAAAAGCTTCATGATTATGCACTGCAAAGTAAGCTACACGTTTTGTTTAGCTGTTTCGTACACATAAAAAAAGGCTTTGTGATTCTTTGGTCTAAGTGCCAATAGAAGGTTTTGAAAGGAGCAAGTTAAAATGTAAAGGCACACTACCTTATATCATATATATACAATATCACACTACCACGGAAAGTCAATACAATGCATACCCAGGTCAAAACAACGTTCACACACGAGTGTGTATCGTGTGTATCATCTTTGTCAACACAATGCAGGCGGTGTTTCAGTTTATTGAAATACTGAGTGTATGTGAGTGTAATTATGCACATTCACTTTTGGCCAATTTAAATGAGCTTGATGTGGAATTTTGTTATCTATTGGTCAAACGGTCATTTCAACCGGCACTGTCAAAACAACGATGGAACTGGCCAATAGTCACAATAACGAGGGGAAAACATGTATACCCCGGTCAAAACAACGTTCACACACGAGTGTGTATCGTGTGTATCATCTTTGTCAACACAATGCAGGCGGTGTTTCAGTTTATTGAAATATTGAGTGTATGTGAGTGTAATTATGCACATTCACTTTTGGCCAATTTAAATAAGCTTGATGTGGAATTTCTTATCTATTGGTCAAACGGTCACTTCAGCAGGCACTGTCAAAACAACGATGGGACCGGCCAATGGTCACAATAACGAGGGGAAAACATGTATACCCCGGTCAAAACAACGTTCACACACAAGTGTGTATCGTGTGTATCATCTTTGTCAACACAATGCAGGCGGTGTTTCAGTTTATTGAAATATTGAGTGTATGTGAGTGTAATTATGCACATTCACTTTTGGCCAATTTAAATAAGCTTGATGTGGAATTTCTTATCTATTGGTCAAACGGTCACTTCAGCAGGCACTGTCAAAACAACGATGGGGCCGGCCAATGGTCACAATAACGAGGGGAAAACAAGTAAGTGTGTGTGTGTGTGTGTGTGTGTGTGTGTGTGTCTGTGTGTGTGTGTGTGTGTGTGTGTGTGTGTGTGTGTGTGTGTGCGTGCGTGCGTGCGTGTAGAGCGAAACTACTGGACCGATCTTTATGAAATTTTACATGAGAGTTCATGGGATTGATATCCCCGGACGTGTTTTTCTTTTTTTCGATAAATATTTTTGATGACGTCATATCCGGCTTTTTTTAAAAGTTGAGGCGTCAGTGTCACACCCTCATTTTTCAATCAAATTGATTGAAATTTTGGCCAAGCAATCTTCGACGAAGGCCGGACTTCGGTATTGCATTTCAGATTGGTGGCTTAAAAATTAATTAATGACTTTGGTCATTAAAAATCTGAAAATTGTAAAAAAAAGAAAAAATTTATAAAACGATCTAAATTTACGTTCATCTTATTCCTCATCATTTTCTCATTCTAAAAACATATAAATATGTTATATTTGGATTACAAACAAGCTCTGAAAATTAAAAATATACAAATTATTATCAAAATTAAATTTTCCAAATCAATTTAAAAATACTTTCATCTTATTCCTTGTCGGTTCCTGATTCCAAAAACATATAGATATGATATGTTTGGATTAAAAACACGCTCAGAAAGTTAAAACGAAGATGGTACAGAAAAGCGTGCTATCCTTCTCAGCGCTACTACTACCCCGCTCTTCTTGTCAATTTCACTGCCTTTGTCATGAGCTGTGGACTGACGATGCTACGAGTATACGGTCTTGCTGAAAAATTGCATTGCCTTCAGTTTCATTCTGACAGCTTGACTAAATGTTGTATTTTCGCCTTACGCGACTTGTTTTATAAATGTCTTTGATGACGTCATATCCGACTTTTTGTAAAAGTTGAGGCCGCACTGTCACACCCTCATTTTTTTATCAAATTGATTTTAAAACTTTAGCCAGGCAACCCCCGTACTGTGGGATTGCATTTCAGCTTCAAAGCTTAAAAAATGATTAAAAAAAGTTTGGTCATTAAAAATCTGAAAATGCTAAAAGACTGAATGTCTAGGTTTAGCTTGCAGAAAGCATATTTTGAACAGGTTTCACATAAGTTTAGATCTTTGAAATGACATTGTGTAAGGAAACTGGAAGAAGACACACTTATCAAAATGTTTGCTCTTCAGTAAGATTTTAAACAGGGATGGTATTGCACCAGAAAAGCCACAGTCGCGTGTTGTTGCACTCATGAACAACATGCATTATGGGTTATACATAAGTCGAATTAGGGGTATTAAAATGCTAATTGCACAAGCTTTCTACCAAAAATCACAAACGTCATGAAAAGCGTACGAAGGGAAACAATTTGATGAAAGTGGTACGAACAGACACATTTTCCCGTCAAAATCAGTACGAACGGACACAAAACTGTTTTTTGCAAATTCAATTCATCTTATGGTTCACATAGGTCTAATATCACACGCATTCGTACTTTGTGCTATTTGAAGACGATTGGAATACACAGAACTTGTAGTGGGGGCCTGTTTCACTCTGATCTAACGAATGTGTATGAACGGAAACGCTTTTCGTACGAAGGGAAACATGCACTTTTGTACGAACGGAAACATGGGGTATGAACGGAATCTGTATGTTTTCAAAAGACAAGTGATTGTACAAAAGCCATGGGTTTCTATAAACTTCTGTTCAAGCGAAATGTCGTAACAGGCAATGGTTTTGGTGATCATGTGCAAATCAGGGGTCAGATTCGATAACAGAGCGAGAAAAACAAGAAAATGTTAAAAAAATCAGGCAATTTTGCCACGTTCGGCCCGCGTGTGTTATTATTAGGATTCACTAGCACCTTGGTACTTATCGTACACATAGCCCAACCATTTCGCTACCTTATTCTTTACCCCCCGCGGGTTAGGGGGAGTCCCATATTGGTTGGGACTAGAAAGAATTTACCCGATGCTACCCAGCATGTCGTAAGAGGCGACTAACGGTTCTGTTTCTTCTCTTCTTTTGTCTTATTTCTGCCTTACCAGTCCTTTCACCTATATTTCCTTCCAAGAAAACTCTCCCTACTATTCCCTGCAGTTTTCCAATTCTTTTCTTGTTGTCTTATTTCTACCTGACTGGATCCATCACCTTTATTTCACTTACCAAAAGTCTTCTTTTCCACATCCTTATTTGGGCATGTCGTATGAGGCGACTAACGGATTCTGTTTCTCCTTTAACCCTTGTTAAGTGGTTCTTGTATAGAATATAGTCAATGTTTGTAAAGATTTTAGTCAAGCAGTATGTAAGAAATGTTTAGTCCTTTGTACTGGAAACTTGCATTCTCCCAGTAAGGTCATATATTGTACTACGTTGCAAGCCCCTGGAGCAATTTTTTGATTAGTGCTTTTGTGAACAAGAAACACTTAACAAGTGGCTCTATCCCATCTCCCCCCTTTCCCCTATCCCATCTCCCCCTTTCCCTCGTCGCGATATAACCTTCGTGGTTGAAAACGACGTTAAACACCAAATAAAGAAAGAAAGAAACCTTATTCTTTCAATATCACACAAGCGCGCTGCCCACACGACTTACTACAACGTTTTTCCCGAAGCAAGTGACAAAAATGGGGCTGTATGAACGGACACATCCTGCGGATGAACGGAAACATCCGGTGGATGAACGGAATCAGTTGACACACCGTGCAACAGCTGCGAAAACTTTTAAGAAACTTGAAACTCATCAAAAGGAATGAGTTGCACCTTGGGTCATTTCGGTCCTGAATTTCCCGACCTGAGCCAGGCAAAGCAGGAAAACAATACAACGTAATTCCTTTCTAAGCTTTCTGTCTCTGACGGATTGCATTTGAATAACGACATCCAATAAAGTCTACCAATTACGTAATTCCTTTTTAAGCTCTCTGTCTCTGACGGATACATATGAGTAACGACATCCAATAAAGTCTACTAACAGCTGCGAAAACTTTTATAAGAAACTTGAAACTCATCAAAAGGAATGAGTTGCACCTTGGGTCATTTTGGTCCTGAATTTCCCGACCTGAGCCAGGCAAAGCAGGAAAACAATACAACGTAATTCCTTTCTAAGCTTTCTGTCTCTGACGGATTGCATTTGAATAACGACATCCAATAAAGGCTACCAACTATCAGCTGCGGAGACATTTGTCTCAAAAAAATACGCCGAGAGGCGTTAAAGTTCCCCTTGGTTTGTCCCTGTCAAAAAAAATAATTTGGGATTACTGGTAGCTTTTTTGTACTACCACGCATATGTAACGCCATTTTCATAAAGTTGATAGTATTTACAGCTTTCCGGTCATATGTCCGGCTATCACTCACTTTTAGGTGGCAGATGTCCAGATATAACACGTGTTTCAGAATCTCTATTTTTGGGTGTGTAACTTTCAATAATGAGTGGGTTTTTTTTTTAAATCTCAAAAAGTATTCTTAAAGGCACAGTAAGCCTCCCGTAAACCATCACAGAGCTCCCCGAGCGTCTAAATACAGTACAAGCATACTTCCATTTGAACGCTCACCGAACGGGAACATCCTGGCTGCTTTCTGTCGAGCGTGAGACATTTTCAAAGAATTTATTTTCGTAGACTTGTTCCGTTAACAACAACGGCGCCTCGTTTTTGCGCTAGACCTAACTTTTAAAATCTAAATAATAAATTGCAGCTTGTTACACAAACATTCTTTAATCATAAAAGAATTCGTTTTTCATCAAGACAAGATCAGAACAATTCGAAGTTGTGAAAGTTTAAAAAAAGAAAAGCCCGGAAGCAGGGTCACGCAAGGGTCGTAGCAGACGACGGCCGGTTTATCAGTGCAAATCGCCGTTCCTCTCAACAGTCAAAAGCCATCGCTAGAGTTCTTGTGAACCACAGCCGTTGTTTCGTGCATAAAAAAAAACGTGCTATTGTAGATAAGCTCACGTCGAGTCGCATTCAAATGACTAACTATGACGCCTGCATTGTGAAAAGGGAAAACTGGATCACACGGGTTCACGATGGCTCAGGGGTAAGATAAACCACGCAAAAATAAATTCTTTGAAAATTGTTCGCTCTTTACGGAGGGCACCTAGGATGTTCTCAATTGGTGAGTGTTTAAATGAAATGGTGTTTGTACTGTGTGTAAAAGCCTGACCGTATCTGTGATGGTTTACGGGAGGCTTACTCTGCCTTTAAAGTCTAACACATGTTTACACTCGCACTCCGTGTCTGTAGCTTTAGAAATAAACAAGTCCAGATATAACACATATTTCTTTGCGGCAAATGTCCAGATATCCCCCCTCAGACACGTGTGTGTGTGTGTGTGTGTGTGTGTGTGTGTGTGTGCGTGTGTGTGCGTGCGTGTGTGTTTGTGTGTGTCTGTGTGTGTCTGTGTGTGTGTGTGCGTGTAGAGCGAAACTACTGGACCGATCTTTATGAAATTTTACATGAGAGTTCCTGGGATTGATATCCCCGGACGTGTTTTTCTTTTTTTCGATAAATATTTTTGATGACGTCATATCCGGCTTTTTGTAAAAGTTGAGGCGGCACTGTCACACCCTCATTTTTCAATCAAATTGATTGAAATTTTGGCCAAGCAATCTTCGACGAAGGCCGGACTTCGGTATTGCATTTCAGATTGGTGGCTTAAAAATTAATTAATGACTTTGGTCATTAAAAATCTGAAAATTGTAAAAAAAAAAATTTTTATAAAACGATCTAAATTTACGTTCATCTTATTCCTCATCATTTTCTCATTCTAAAAACATATAAATATGTTATATTTGGATTAAAAACAAGCTCTGAAAATTAAAAATATACAAATTATTATCAAAATTAAATTGTCGAAATCAAATTAAAAACACTTTCATCTTATTCCTTGTCGGTTCCTGATTCCAAAAACATATAGATATGATATGTTTGGATTAAAAACACGCTCAGAAAGTTAAAACGAAGATGGTACAGAAAAGCGTGCTATCCTTCTCAGCGCTACTACTACCCCGCTCTTCTTGTCAATTTCACTGCCTTTGTCATGAGCGGTGGACTGACGATGCTACGAGTATACGGTCTTGCTGAAAAAATTGCATTGCCTTCAGTTTCATTCTGACAGCTTGACTAAATGTTGTATTTTCGCCTTACGCGACTTGTTTTATAAATGTCTTTGATGACGTCATATCCGACTTTTTGTAAAAGTTGAGGCCGCACTGTCACACCCTCATTTTTTTATCAAATTGATTTTAAAACTTTAGCCAGGCAACCCCCGTACTATGGGATTGCATTTCAGCTTCAAAGCTTAAAAAATGATAAAAAAAAAGTTTGGTCATTAAAAATCTGAAAATGCTAAAAGACTGAATGTCTAGGTTTAGCTTGCAGAAAGCATATTTTGAACAGGTTTCACATAAGTTTAGATCTTTGAAATGACATTGTGTAAGGAAACTGGAAGAAGACACACTTATCAAAATGTTTGCTCTTCAGTAAGATTTTAAACAGGGATGGTATTGCACCAGAAAAGCCACAGTCGCGTGTTGTTGCACTCATGAACAACATGCATTATGGGTTATACATAAGTCGAATTAGGGGTATTAAAATACTAATTGCACAAGCTTTCTACCAAAAATCACAAACGTCATGAAAAGAGTACGAAGGGAAACAATTTGATGAAAGTGGTACGAACAGACACATTTTCCCGTCAAAATCAGTACGAACGGACACAAAACTGTTTTTTGCAAATTCATTTCATCTTATGGTTCACATAGGTCTAATATCACACGCATTCGTACTTTGTGCTATTTGAAGACGATTGGAATACACAGAACTTGTAGTGGGGGCCTGTTTCACTCTGATCTAACGAATGTGTATGAACGGAAACGCTTTTCGTACGAAGGGAAACATGCACTTTTGTACGAACGGAAACATGGGGTATGAACGGAATCTGTATGTTTTCAAAAGACAAGTGATTGTACAAAAGCCATGGGTTTCTATAAACTTCTGTTCAAGCGAAATGTCGTAACAGGCAATGGTTTTGGTGATCATGTGCAAATCAGGGGTCAGATTCGATAACAGCGAGAAAAACAAGAAAATGTTAAAAAATCAGGCAATTTTGCCACGTTCGGCCCGCGTGTGTTATTATTAGGATTCACTAGCACCTTGGTACTTATCGTACACATAGCCCAACCATTTCGCTACCTTATTCTTTCAATATCACACAAGCGCGCTGCCCACACGACTTACTACAACGTTTTTCCCGAAGCAAGTGACAAAAATGGGGCTGTATGAACGGACACATCCTGCGGATGAACGGAAACATCCGGTGGATGAACGGAATCAGTTGACACATCGTGTATAAAACGAAATGCCTTTCACTACTTTACCAATTCAAGGTTAAAAAAACAAGTCAGGTAAGTTGTTAGAACGTTGTTATTGACCAAAACGTATTTTTGGTCAACTTGTTTTTTTATTCTAAATTTTGAAACGTTGGCAGTCTCTGTGTTTTTTGATTCAATTCAAGGTTAGTAAACGTACCACTGTCACTGTGGCTATTTGTTTGTTTGTTTGTTTGCTTAACGCCCAGCCGACCACTGGGCCATATCAGGGCGGTGCCGCTGCTTTGACATATAACGTGCGCCACACACAAGACAGAAGTCGCAGCACAGGCTTCATGTCTCACCCACTCACATTATTCTGACACCGGACCAACCAGTTCTAGCACTAACCCCATAATGCCAGACGCCAGGCGGAGCAGCCACTAGATTGCCAATTTTAAAGTCTTAGGTATGACCCGGGTTCGAACCCACGACCTCCCGATCACGGGGCGGTCGCCTTACCACTAGGCCAACCGTGCCGGTTGTTAGTAAACGTCCCACTGTCACTGTGGCTATGCAGGCTGCAGATTCAAAGACTCTTGTCTTGGCAGTACAGTGAAACACAGAAAGACTTAATGTTCCTGTCCGTCCCAACCTAGAGAAAGACTTAATAAGTGACCCACGACAAGAGGTGACTCCTTTGAATAGTATCAAAGCACTACAAATCCCGTTAAATTCATAACTATAAACACTTTAAAACCCATTGTGTTCATTGATTTATTTACTTTTAACGATGTTTCATTTCAAAAAGATAAAGCCTAAGATTGTCCAGAAAGAAACATAACACATAAAACATCAGATCATGTATTGTCCATACAATTAAACAATGGATGGAAAAGTGTGGTTCATCGCTGCTCTTAGCTTGAACAACCAGACAACATATGACAATTTAACAACCCTAAACATAAAAACAAGTCGCGTAAGGCGAAAATACAACATTTAGTCAAGCTGTCGAACTAACAGAATGAAACTGAACTCAGTGCATTTTTACAGCAAGAGCGTATACTCGTAGCATCGTCAGTCCACCGCTCGATGCACAGGCAGTGAAATTGACAAGAAGAGCGGGGTAGCAGTTGCGCTGAGAAGGATAGCACGCTTTTCTTTATCTCTATTCTTTTTAACTTTCTGAGCGTGTTTTTAATCCAAACATATCACATCTATATGTTTTTGGAATCAGGAACCCACAAGGAATAAGATGAAATTGTTTTTAAATCGATTTCGGAAATTTTATTTTAATAATAATTTTTAAAATTTTTAATTTTCAGAGCTTGTTTTTAATCCGAATATAACATATTTATATGTTTTTGGAATCAAAAAATGATGAAGAATAAGATAAACGTAAATTTGGATCGTTTTAAAAACATTTTTTTTTTTTTTACAATTTTCAGATTTTTAATGACCAAAGTCATCAATTAATTTTTAAGCCACCAAGCTGAAATGCAATACTGAAGTCCGGCCTTCGTCGAAGATTGCTGGGCCAAAATTTCAATCAATTTGATTGAAAAATGAGGGTGTGACAGTGCCGCCTCAACTTTTACAAAAAGCCGGATATGACGTCATCAAAGGTATTTATCGAAAAAAAGAAAAAAAACGTCCGGGGATATCATTCCCAGGAACTCTCATGTCAAATTTCATAAAGATCGGTCCAGTAGTTTGGTCTGAATCGCTCTACACACACACAATACGAATACGAATACTTTATTATCTCATACAGAGAAATTTCAGTGTGGTGCACATTAAAAGACAAAACCAATAATAAGACAACAGATAAAAATACCATACGAAGCATACTACACTCGCGCACGCATATGTACACTAACAGGAATAGACACACAGACACACACACACACACACACACACACACACACACACACATACACCACAACCCTCATCTCGATTGCCCCCCTCTACGTTAAAACATTTAGTCAAAACTTGACTAAATGTAACAATAAAACATACGAAGCAAGAACACTCAAAGTACCCAAACTACAACTGATTTTAGAATGAACTAAGAACAATAGTAGTTATCTGTTTTTTTTGTTGAGTCAGACTGTATTATCCGACTTTCGGTTCAGCGTTATTTACAGTCACACAAGGAAGCCCGGTTTTAACAGGTAAATGTGAGGCTTGGCACATTTTGTCCAACCGGATGAAACATCTCTTGCCAGTGACGAAGCTATGTGTTGCATAGTTATGTCACCTTCCCCATAAAGGGTACGGATCCGGTTTTGCACTCTGTTTAGTCATCTGCAGAGCCAGATGGGGTGGGGAGAGAGAGAGAGAGAGAGAGAGAGAGAGAGAGAGAGAGGGGGGGGCGGGGGATGGGAGAGTGAGTGAGAGAGATACAGAGAGACAGGCGGACAGACAGCCAGACAGAGAGAGAGAGAAAGAGAGAGAGAGAGAGAGAGAGAGAGAGGGGGGGGGGGTGGGGCGGGAGGTGGGACAGTGAGTGAGAGAGATACAGAGAGACAGGCGGACAGACAGCCAGACAGAGAGAGAGAGAGAAAGAGAGAGAGAGAAAGAGAGAGAGAGAGGGGGCGGGAGGTGGGAGAGTGAGTGAGAGAGATACAGAGAGACAGGCGGACAGACAGAGAGAGACAGACAGACAGAGAGAGAAGGAGAAAGAGAGAGAGAGAGAGAAGGAGAGAGAGAGGGAGAGGGGGCGGGGGTGGGAGAGTGAGTGAGAGAGATACAGAGAGACAGGCGGACAGACAGACAGACAGACAGAGAGAGAAGGAGAAAGAGAGAGAGAGAGAGAGAGTGAGTCAGAGAGACAGAGAGAGACAGACAGAGAGAGATAGAGAGAAGGAGAGAGAGAGAGAGAGAGAGAGAGAGAGAGAGAGAGAGAGAGAGTGAGTCAGAGAGACAGAGAGAGAGAGACAGAGAGAGAGCGAGAGAAGGAGAAAGAGAGAGAGAGAGAGTGAGTCGGAGAGACAGACAGACAGACAGACAGAGAGAGAAGGAGAAAGAGAGAGTCAGAGAGAGAGAGAGAGTCAGAGAGACAGAGAGAGACAGACAGGCAGACAGAGAGAGAGAGAGAAAGAGAGAGAGAGAGAGAGAGAAAGAGAAGGAGAAAGAGAGAGAGAGACTAAGTCAGAGAGACAGGGAGAGACAGACAGCCAGACAGAGAGAGAGAGAGAACTCAGAACTCAGAACTCAGAAAGTTTATTGTTTAGGCCAACTGACCCGTTACAAACGGTACATATATCAAACATGACTCTCTCTCTCTCTCTCTCTCTCTCTCTCTCTCTCTCTCTCTCTCTCTCTCTCTCTCTCTCTCTCTCTCTCTCTCTCTCTCTCTCTCTCTCTCTCACCCACTCTCACACACATGATACA
>NC_090248.1:29606643-29704143 GCF_037325665.1 Littorina saxatilis
GGAGGGATGGTCGTAGGTGTCAGTTACGAAATCAATTCAGAAAAACAAAATTCTACTTTGCACAGAAGCCAGCCATGCAGGTTGTAGATTTTTGGCATGCGTCCCAGCTGAATGACGCTTTTATATCATGTAAAGAGACCTGCACGGAGTTATGGTGAAGTACGAGATGGTTTATGCGTGTCAGTTACGAAATCAATTCAGAAAAACAAAATTCTACTTTGCACAGAAGCCAGCCAGATTGTAGATTTTTGGCATGCGTCCTAGCAGAATGACGCTTTTATATTATTATACCATGTAAAGACTTGGCAGATTTATGGTGAATTACGAGATGATGTATGCGGAAAGAAGGGAAGTTACCGTGCCTTTAAAGACACACCCTATCTTTCTCGTTGAAACAGCCTGTCCGGCTCAGCATCCCAGCCGAAATGGCCATGCCTTTACATATGACCATCCCTCCACTTGTTCATATACCAGAAATTGAGTTAGTAACATATGTCTACGCTGCAAAAGAAGCGGCACTTCAAGGATGTGTATTATGAGTCCAAGGTGCATGGATGGTGCTCTTATCCCTTGTAAAAGCCTTGACAGATCTCTAGGCGGTTAACGTGTTCGTTTGTTAGAAAAGGAATGTGTCCTTAACCTTCGCCCGTCCGGGTTATCGACTTCACACGGAAGTCATCGTGGGGCCGTGTGGACCCATGCTTCTCATTTCCTTCTTTGATAAACATGGGTCCCCACGATGTTTGTAGTCTAAATATGACCTTTTTTATTTTATATTACTTCTCGCTGAAATTTGAGGCATTCTAAAAAGCTAATTAAAAAATTCCAACTAGTTTAAGAGATATTTGCAATTAAACACCCTTCGATCTGGGTCCACACGGACCCACGACCACCGGCGAAGGTTAAAAAGCTTGTTTATATTAGTTGACTAGAGGAATATCCGGCTTCGCCGGGGTGAATCGCGAGACAGAGACAGACAGCGTGGCGGTTCACCACAATCACCTTTGAAGGCGAAGTCCTGTCAAACGGGATTGAGAATTTTAGAGCTTATTTCTAAGCCCTATATTATCTGTTATGGCTTCTCAAATGCCAGAACATACAGACAGAGCAAGCAAAGAGGGAAGCGGGCGAATCTCTCTCTCGGAGTTTTCCGGCGTAATTGTACAGACAAACAAAAGCCGCCAGACCCCATCACAAACAGAACTCTACAATCCACAGGTGTTGCCCACACACACACACAAACACACACACACACACACACACACAGAAGCCGTATATATATATGTATATCTATATCTATAAATATATAGAGATAGATGACAGTGTATTTTTCGCGTGGCTATAAATTGATTCGACCTTTTCACTTTTACAGTAAGGACAACTTACGGGTGCAATGAAAGCGTTCTGGACAGTGCAGTGACATTCTAAAAATAGTAACGTAGAAACGGGAATATGGATTGACGCCACACGAAGGAAGGGAGATAAACGCTGAAAACACTGAGAATCTAAGGTCCATCTCAGGTGGACTGGGAACAGCACGAAAATGATTCAGTGGCCTGAACATTTCATGTTGAGTCCCATCGCTGTCGACGACGCCAAATGTAACCGAGTGCCGACACACCACAATCACCTTTGAAGGCAAAGTCCACTCAAACGGGATTGAGAATAACTGTTATGGCTTCTCGAAGGAAGGCCTAAACATACTGACACACCAAAGCCGATAGACCACATCACAAACAGAACTCTACAATCCACAGGTGTTGCCCACACACACACACAAACACACACACAGAGAAGCCGTATATATATATGTATATGTATATCTATAAATATATAGAGATAGATGACAGTGTATTTTTCGCGTGGCTATAAATTGATTCGACCTTTTCACTTTTACAGTAAGGACAACTTACGGGTGCAATCGTGACATTCTAAAAATAGTAACGTAGTAACGGGAATATTGATTGACGCCACACGAAGGAAGGGAGATAAACGCTGAAAACACTGGAGAAGATAAGGAAAAGTTACTGGGAATGGATCCAGAGAAAAACAGAGAAAAACCTGAGAGCACGTGTTGAAATATCGACCAGGTTGTGTCCTGTCCCGGGTGTACCTGAATATGCCCACCAAATTTGAAACAGATCCATCGAGAACTTTGGCCGTGCATCGCGCACAGACACACAGACTCTAGTCATATATATAGATGACGACAGCCGTAATGGTTATCTGGGCAGTATTATCAGTGTCGCGCGTCAGTGTCGGAACTGACAAGGGTTTGATTTGCATCATAACTTGAGCAGGTTAACGTAATAATAAATCGGTCAGTATAATGCCGCGTCGAACATAGCTTTGATCGCGTTATTGTTCGTTTCCGTCAATGCTTGTTCAGTCAGTACCTTTGTTTCTGAGAGCATATTTTTTTCTTTCTCTTCAATTTGTTTTAAGGTTCTCCTTCCTTCAGCATTCATTTGAGCATTCCTTCAATGCAGTCGGCAATTGGTAACTTAAACCTCTGGTCTAATTGCACTTCACAGGATGACGGAAGAGTAATCAAGCTAAGTTGTAACGATTTACCGGGGTATTTTAGTCCACCAACAGGCCTCTGAAGTCTCTTGTCACAGTGACACACACAACTGAACAAAAACACACACAAACACACACACACACACACACACACACACATACGCACACACACTGACACACCAACACACACACACACACACACACACACACACACACACACAGTGACACAAACAAACACACACACAAATTCAAACACACACACACACTCACACACACACACACACTCACACACACACACACACACACAGTGACATAAACAAACACACACACATAAACACACACTCAAACACACACACACACACACACACACACACACACACACACATACGCTGACACACACCCACAAAAAAATGCGCTGCCAATTATTTA
The DNA here is from genome assembly GCF_037325665.1 of Littorina saxatilis. NCBI lineage: Eukaryota > Metazoa > Mollusca > Gastropoda > Littorinimorpha > Littorinidae > Littorina > Littorina saxatilis. The sequence goes on from NC_090248.1 coordinate 29,609,596, forward strand.
GTCGGGTTGATGATATCTTTATTGAATTCAGAAGCATGTCGAATTTGGAGAAGGAATTCATCAACCCGACAAAATAGTTGGCAGCGCATTTTTTGTTGCAAGTTGTGTGTCACACACACACACACACACTGACACACCCACACACACAGTGACACAAACAAACACAGGCAAACACACACATAAACTCACACATACACACACACACACACACACACACACACACACACACACACATACGCTGACAGACAAACAACTAAAAATGCGCTGCCAACTATTTAGTCAGGTTGATGATTTCCTTATTGCCGAATTCGGAAGCATATCGAATTTGGAGAAGGAATTCATCAACCCGGCAGCGCATTCTTTGTTGCAAATCACTGTTGTGTGTCAGTGTGTGTGTATGTGTGTGTGTGTGTGTATGTGTGTGTCAGAGTGTGTATGTGTAGTGTGTGTGTGTGTGTGTTTAAACATGTAGGGCTATCAGTACTCTGCAGTGCTTCACGGTGATCACGGAGGTCCGTGTAATCAGTACTCTGCAGTGCTTCACGGTGATCACGGAGGTCCGTGAAATCAGTACTCTGCAGTGCTTCACGGTGATCACGGAGGTCCGTGAAATCAGTACTCTGCAGTGCTTCACGGTGATCACGGAGGTCCGTGTAATCAGTACTCTGCAGTGCTTCACGGTGATCACGGAGGTCCGTGAAATCAGTACTCTGCAGTGCTTCACGGTGATCACGGAGGTCCGTGAAATCAGTACTCTGCAGTGCTTCACGGTGATCACGGAGGTCAATGTAATCAATACTCATGCCGCAGCGCTTCACGGTGGTCCCGCGGGAGGTCAGTGTACTGATCAGAGTACTCTGCAGTGCCCCACGGTGATCACAGAGGTCAGTCTGTTAAAAGTGCCATGACTCAGCAACACCTTGTGCTTCCCACACTTCACCAAATCCATACTTGTACCGCAAAACATTACGAACGTTACAAGCCCTTGTCGTGTAATTTTGCCTCTGTATAGACAATAACATATTATACACTTGCTTGGGGTACCTGTTGCCATCCAGCCGAGATAATCGAAGCCAAAACTTCATACACTTTATGTGCGTTACCACTGAACAGAGGATAACGTCCTGTTTCACCGTAATATGAACAGTATATGCCTTGGTGACTTCGAATGGACACCGACAAACCTTTTAATGGCAGACAAATGTACTCTTTCAACAATTTGTTGATCAGCAGAGAGTCCCCAGACCTCCGAACCGTCGGTACGTCAAGATCGGTTGTATTTGACTGTCAAACAGTTTAAAAAACGTAGTCAGGAAAATATTCCCCAATACTCCAAAGAAGTTTGAGGATAGCTGATACGCCCTTTCTCGCGCGATCAGCAAGGTCGTTTAGAGTGTGGAAAAAAGAGATTCTTGTGGACAAATAGACTCCTAAATATTGTATACCTGTTTACAACTTTCACTTCACTATCACCAAAGAACCATTTTTTCTCGTAATGCCAGATGGCCACCGTTTCTAAACACAACTATGTTCGATTTAGCCATATTTACGACTACCTCAAGCTGCAAGTCTTTGAGGTGGTCAATAAAACCGTTTAGCTGGTTTTGCAAACCGATGACACTATCAGAAATTAAAACCACATCATCCGCAAACAACAAAATCAATAATTCGACTGAATCCGGTGACAATTGAATACCGTGTCTTCCATTTGCCATAATGTCTTTGGTTAATTCGTTAATAAACAATGAGAACAAAATCGGTGAGCAGTTTTCCCCCTGTCAGTTTTAGGCCGACTGGACACATACATACATCCCAGTGAAGGGGGAGGGGGGGGGGGGGGGGGGTAAGAGAGGGGTAAGTCGGAGAGACGAAAGAGGAAACTGGACAGGGAAAAGTCACTGCCTGAAGCATTCAATAACGCCAGAAAAAAAAGTACGACATGTAGGTTTTCAATTCATATTTTTGCAAAGTGTGCCGTTCGTGGCTGCTTTCATGGGGTGCCTGTATCCTCAGGAATTTGAGGATTTCTTTTATCTCTCTTTTTCTGACACCGTTCATTTAACGTCATTTTTACAGGACAGGTTTTTTTCCTTTCAGTTAAATACGTTGTAGTAGTTTGACCTTATTGTTTTACGGTACAAGAAGAGCTCGTTCACCAGTAGCAAAGACTCACTCAGTCAGTCCGACGTCAGTGTGTCTGAGTGTGTGTGATGGGGGGAGGGCCTCTCTCGTGACCGGCCACCTGCAATGTCACGACGGTACGGACAGGTTCGCACTGGCCCTAGGGTGTCCGTTCATGAGAGGGACTGCTGTAGCAGTAAAACTAGTGTGATACATAAGTAGGCCTAATCAATTTATCCACTTCACAACAGGGACTAATTATCACTCTTCTTTGCATGTTTTAATGCCTACGTATTTTCAAATACTCTGCAACACATGTAACCCAAATACATACAACATGTGCCCGTACACTACCGCTTCTTTTATGAAAACATTGCTTCGGCCATGTTGATTTTAATCAACCAATTTTCTTGTACTTCAGTTCTGCACTGGGAGCGGTTGTTGCCGTTTCACAAATTGACTCAGTGTATAATACTGGCCGTATGCACAGAATTTTCTCGAAGCTGAAGGCACACACGTTCACAATTCCGGAGACTGAAGTATGCCTACACTTACGCTCACTGATTTTAGGCTTGCCAACAACTGTGATTCAGCAATTTGTGATTGTGACAGGCTTACGACAGAATAATTCAATTTCCGTATATCCGTATACAAATCATTGGATCAAATCAGGCAAAGTGTTGATTCCTGGCGCCTATGCATGCCTACGTCACAAACCAACGCACGTGACCTCGCTAATTTTAGTGTCAAACTTGGCGGTCGACAGAGCAGGTGAGTTGGATAAATGTTCCTGTCATTTGCTTTGAGTGTGTATGGGACTCTACATGTAGTGACTGCTGGGTGGCTTTTACGTAACTGTGAGTATTCTTTTTGTAATCTTTCCCTGTATTTTGTGTGTAACTTGTCTGCAAATCGTTTCTAAGGTTATGAAATGGTAGGCTACTAGACATTGGTCGACATGTTCTTCTTTTGCCGTAAAACTACTCGGCTGCATTTTTCTTTCGTCGAGAAATCCGACATCGTGCTATGTTGAAATAGATAGTGACCTAATGAATAGGTAAAGCAGAAGATATCTGTGTGTCATCGATTTATTGTCGTACAGATTTTTTGAAGCCAAGTAAATAAACCCCTTTTCTTTTTTTCAACCGAATCGGTGTACGATTGTCGTTCATGCCGCATGCCGCATGGGGCCATTCGGTGCTCTAAACGAGGTCACAAGTTTCGATTCAGTGACAGCAGAGAATGTTTCTACCGTACGAATTAAAATTCTAGCCGGTCAGAGATTCGTTAACTGGTAAATTACTTAGAATGGTACAAGGCTTGTTCTGGTAGTGGGCAAAATGGTTTTAATTTTATTTATTTATATATAATATAGTTATACTTATAGGCTACAGTCACAGTGGGTAAAAGAATAATCTTACTTCTAAAGTCCATTAATTTTGCTACTCTTAATTTCTGTCTACAGGGGTGTTGCTAGACATTTTTATGTTGGGACATTTGGCCGAAACTGTCAGAAAGCTTTAGGACATCTTGGAAAATTTTCGGCCATTATTTTGGCTCATACAAAGTCACCGCAACATTGAAGCACAAGGCTCAAGAGGGAAACACCAATACATACAATCATTGTCTCAGGAACACAAATTACAGGGCGGAGCAGTTAAGCCAGAGGGGGGGGGGGGGGGGGGGGGAGGGGGTACAACCTGGGGTTCAGGGTCCCGCTGTCCGGAACCCCTGTGACACCCCCCCCCCCCCCCCCCTAATCCGACCCTGGATTATAATTATGTTGCATACTGCAACTGAAATACATCAGACACCAGTTCTCTGAAACTTTAACAAACCTTTAACTTTAATTTCTTGAAAGTAAAACTCTTCCAATCTTGTGCAAATCTTGACAAGCCTTGGGAAACATGACTAGTAAAACACCAATAAAAGACCGTGTAGGGTAAGCCATTTTGCTTGGAAACCACAATTTGGAGGACGCTTTTCATTCTCTGGCTCAGCAGATTTCGATTCGCGGTGACTATCGTCTGCTATGTCGTCTGCTTGGATCGACTCGACAACACTACTATAACCACTCACACTGACACTGTCCACATTCGCGATGTTCCTGTCATTTTGTCCGGAATCACTTACCTTGGCGACGGGTAGCAAACCTTGGCCAATTTAGTTTTTTTCTTGTTTGGTTGCGACATGATGTTCAAATCCAAATCGAAAGCACTGACTGACTGATAAACTATGGCGAACCGGCGAACGCGAACGCTGAGAGTGTGGTTTCCCGTCCAAGGGAAACCACTCTGGCATCTATATTTTTTGGCAATGGCTTCCGTTCAAAACATTGATGTTTCGTTTTTGGTATTCGCGAAGGAAATAAACGTCAGTCAGTTGACTAAGTACATCGGCAGCAGTTTTAGCAATCAAAGCCTGACCAATACAAAAAACTGGACAAACTGTGGCCGATTTAGGCGAATACTCTTCGGACATTTGGCCGATAGGGACATGAAAGTTTCGGCCAAAGTAAAAAAAATTGGCGATTGGCCGAAGGGCCGACCCAAACGACACCCCCGGTCTAACCTACATCATCCAGGTTCTGCTTCCAGATTTTATTTTCACCACATTTGAATTGACATTGATGTGGAACAGAATATTTATCTTCTTGTTCTAAGTTCTATGATTTTAGTAAGGTGAATGATTGATGGATGGCAGGCCTGAAAGTGGCGAGTATTTAAACTATTTTACTCGCCATGGCGAGTAGAAACATGTAACTGGCGAGTAGAAATGTTCATCTCCTCACCAAATGCGAGTCAAGTTGCTGAAACAAATTGTTGGTTTGTCTAGTAAAGTTTGCTCTCTGGCTAGTAACTTTTCAGAATCACTAGCCAAAGGCTAGTACACCATTTTTTGAACTTTCAGGGCTGGGATGGATGGCATAACTCATACAACGATGCATACATGTATAATTTGTTTGCTTACTTCTGGTTCAAACCATTTGTACTGATAGATCTCATAAGTGAGATGTATTTTACTTTACAGCTATAAATTATATTCTTTTCACAGTATTGGCCCTAACCGGTATTATTACTTTAGTATTGAGGAAAAATCAATTTATCAACAGTAAGAAAATACATGTGTTACTTCTATTCACAGCTCCATGTATATATATATAACATTCTTGTCACAGAATTGTACTCCCTTATTAAGTTATTCTCTTTGAGACAGACCCATAGTAAACTTTTTTTTTTAGATTGTACGTTGGTTGGTTCATGTATTGAGGTCTACCGAATGACGTCTCACAACGTGCGTGGTCGTCCTTGGCGGTCAAGAAAGCGGCCGCGATCATTGCGCAGACACTTCTAGACCGCCAATATTTTTTGTGCGCATCACGTGCTCCACATAAATCGGCCGGAAACGAAGCAATTGGGAAACCTGGACACATACAACATTTTGTAAAAGTAAAATGTGTCAGCATGTTGTTGCAGACCGATTGATGTAAAGGCTACTGCCAAGACAATAAGACAGCAGAATTTCAAACAGCATATCAAGCCATGCAAACACACTTCTCAGATTTCTGGAAGCCATTCATTCGTTGTGTACAGAATTCAGCTAATTTAGTTCTGTTGACAGAAGGCACAAACCCATTTGGCCGAGAAACCATGATTGATTTGTTGACACAACGTTCTGGTCAATGCAGTGCTCGCATTATAAACTCTTCTACTCATATATAATTTACTCTGCAAAAAGGAAAGTGATACTCATCATTTTAAATCTAGGACCACATTTCGTGAAGTTGGTCAGGGGCGACACATATTGACATAATGTGTGATAATAGAATGAATTTGCTTATTGCTTCATATTCTGAAGAAAATGCAACTTGCGATTTATTGAGACTGAGAGGATGTTTGTGTGGGGATGTTGTTTCAGTTTATGTACGTGTACAGATATTTTATACTTGGTCAGTTAGTGCAAATATTTCGTCTGTTTTTACCTTTTGAATTATGCTGTCTCAAAAGGCTTTAATACTCTGGGTATTATTAATAATAACCTGTTATATCAGTCAGAAGGAGGGGGCCTTACAGTCAGTTAATGCTAACACCATTGACATTGTTCCTTCGTTTTTAGGAATAAGTGTACTTTCTGTCATTTCGAACATAAAATGAGAAAAATAGATCAAATCATTGGAGCTTGTTCTCCCTTTAATTTAAATATTACATCAGACCTCTCATATTTGCACGGATTCATTGGGATTATAGAAAGCACTTTCTGTTGCGTTTATGTAAATAGCAAAGCTGGTGTACGTGATGGCTCGATCCAGTTTGCTTTTTCTTCTTATTCAAATACTTTATTTTTAAAGTCAGTGTTCAAAAGCTTCTTCTTTTTTTTTGGGGGGGGGGGGGGGGGGCATCTTTTTTCAGATTCGTGTGCTTCTTAAGTTCTTTCACTGTGACAAATAATTTCTTTATTCTTGTCACACTGTTTAAATTAAATGGTGGATGCCAGTGACACTGTAAGTGTGATACAGTGGTAGGGGGGCCTTTGACCTCCACAATTTGAGAAGATTGGGTCTTAAAAAGGAGGAAGTTTTGAAATGGGGGTAATTTTACAGAGGTTATGAACAGACAGTCTGAGAAAACAAGTTCTTAAAAAAAGAGGGAGTCTTAAAAGTGGGGTTCCACTGTACTAAAGTGCGTGGACAGGGCCCAGCAGTGAAGATTTTATATTGACACTACTGTCACAGTGTACAACGGGAATGCTTACTCACTTTGACCTCGGAGCATCCTGGAAGAAATATCCTGTTTCGGGCCATTGTTGTGAAAAAGGAAGGATTGTTTGTCTAGGTATATCAATGTATTTTTGTGAGGAGCCCCCCCCCCCCCCCCCCCCCCCCCCCCCCCCCCCGCGGGTTAGGGGGAGTCCCATATTGGTTGGGACAAGAAAGAATTTACCGGATGCCACCCAGCATGTCGTAAGAGGCGACTAACGGTTCTGTTTCTCCTTTTACCCTTGTTAAGTGTTTCTTGTATAGAATATAGTCAATGTTTGTAAAGATTTTAGTCAAGCAGTATGTAAGAAATGTTAAGTCCTTTGTACTGGAAACTTGCATTCTCCCAGTAAGGTCATATATTGTACTACGTTGCAAGCCCCTGGAGCAATTTTTTGATTAGTGCTTTTGTGAACAAGAAACAATTAACAAGTGGCTCTATCCCATCTCCCCCCTTTCCCCTATCCCATCTCCCCCCTTTCCCCCGTCGCGATATAACCTTGAATGGTTGAAAACGACGTTAAACACCAAATAAAGAAAGAAAGAATTTTTGTGAGGAACATTGACACGACCCACTGCCCTGTTTGTGCACTTTGTAGGATGTGAATTTTAGGATTTTTTAAGATTTGAATTTTAGGGTTATGGCTTTTAGTTGTTGATGTGTAGTTCTCCTTTCCCGCAAACACCCCTCTCCATAAATACACACAGACAAACCCTGACACGAACATGACTTTTCATTTTGTCAAGGATTTCTCCGCAAGGGATGAAAAGCATAAAAAATGTGTATAATATAATAATTATGGAGTCTACTTTTTGCTGGTCTGTTCATAGAGTGTTCAGGGTTGTAATGAAATGAGATAGGTGTGCTATGACTAATGCATACTTGGCTGTTATAGCACTTAGTTGCACATTAGACTATGACTCAGCATTTTGTAAGGCAAGCTGTTTGCCAGCAAAGTATAAACACAATCATGTTTACTTTGAGTTTCATGCCACAGATCATTTTGAATTGATATATTTATATGAAGTCTTCTAACACTGGTAGAATTTATGGTTAATGTGTATTTGTAGAACTGTATAATGCTGTAGTGACCAGTTTTGGAGAAGAAAAAAAACAGACATTTTTTATTAGGTAACTGTTACAGGTTGATCACAGCACGTACATTAGAGCAAACATTAGAATAACGTACAATTTATCGCTACTCGTTTGGGTTTGGGCTGTTAGTGTTACATTGTTTTGTAACATATGTCTGGTACCTCATATATCTTTGCACATTTTTTATGTAGATTATTATTTTAATAACCGTATTGATTTTTCGACTATCTGGATCAGTTGCACAACAAGGAATTTAGTGATGATTCTGCATACAGCTCAAGCCTCCAGCAGAAAGATTTGCAGAGAAGTAAATCCATGTAGATGAGGTTGATGGCATCCAGGTGTTATAAAACTGTAACTTGTGTGAGAACATAGATCCGTACTTGTGATTTTGTCATTTGTTTGTATAACATGGTGAACATGAAGACCTGCGCACAGTCTATCTCAGTAAGCATCAAACACACTTCATTACCCCCATTGACAAAGCATTGTGCTGCTGCTGCTGGATTAGATAAAGCCTGTTGCTAATGCTATTCTGATGACTTAATTAAATCAATTCAATAATCTTATACAAGATGAATTAGAATGTAGATACAAAATCTTATAACAAGAAAAGTAGTCAGCATGAATGGTGTAGATTAGTCCTGGTTCATCAAACACTATCACAACAGAAATCTCCACATTACTCTGAAACTAAAGAGTCAAACTCAAAAGGAAAAGGAATTGCATGACAAGATTGTGGCCTGTTGGATAATTTGATAAAGGGAGGATTGAGACAGTTATGGGCAGATCGACGTCTTTTGCTCTGAGTGGGAGACAGAGACAAACACAAAACAACACAACTTAGGCATGAAATTAACAAGCCAAAACATGTGCACCCCCACCCCCCAAAAAATCACACACACCAAAGAGTGTGCACTTCCAAAATGATGACAAGTACTCATCAGTCATGATCAGAGACCACAACATTTAATCTAAATTCAACATTGATTGTCTTTTCTCTTTTCAGGAAGACTGACTGTCAACACAATCCACTGAAATAAGACTGCAGGAGAATAATCCTGATCATCAGTGTAGCACAGCTTGGGACAGGACAGAAACTTAACAGCGAGCGGAGCCTTTGGGAGGCTACAGCAGGAAGGCACGATGCCTCCAACAACAGCACAGGGGGCCGATGTGGTGGTCTACCTGCAGGAGTTAATCAACTCTAACAAAGTGATGGTCTTCAGCAAGACCACCTGCCCCTTCTGTTTAAAGGTACATTGGAACCCCCCCTTTTAAGACCTCACAATTTAAAGGTGGTCGTCTACATTTTTGCTTTTTTTCAATAATCTTATGGTTAGATTTCGATACAAAATTATGTCAAATGATGAATTCATGAACCATGGGGAACAAAATTATAGAAAAAAAAATATATGTAAAAAAAGATTTTATTTTTGGGTAGCGTGACTCACGCTTCCAATATTTTGTTTTCTGTTTGCTGAGAACATGTGCTTTACCTAAAAATACTGACCAATCAAATTCATGTCACTATTCTTATAGCCACGCCAAAACAAGTGCAGCAACAGTTTGACACTGGAGCGCTGTCCACGCTTTTTTATAAACGCACGAAATGCACGGGATTTGAGAGGAGTTTTGCGCTTGGCATTTTCCAAATAAGGATATCCTACTATGAGTACTACGCTGGAATACTACAATGAATTTTCAAACGGCTACACTGGCTTCGTCTTTCCTGATCGAAAGGGGGTGTATTGTTGATAATTGTAGATAATAGACTCTGCATTTTAATGGTTAAATGGCGATTTCGGTATAAAAATGTAGACAAGGACCTTTAAGTTTAAGACTCCCTTCTTTTTATATTTAGTCAAGTTTTGACTAAATATTTTAACATCGAGGGGGAATCGAAACGAGGGTCGTGGTGTATGTGCGTGTGTGTGTCTGTGTGTGTGTGTGTGTGTGTGTGTAGAGCGATTCAGACTAAACTACTGGACCGATCTTTATGAAATTTGACATGAGAGTTCCTGGGTATGAAATCCCCGAACGTTTTTTTCATTTTTTTGATAAATGTCTTTGATGACGTCATATCCGGCTTTTCGTGAAAGTTGAGGCGGCACTGTCACGCCCTCATTTTTCAACCAAATTGGTTGAAATTTTGGTCAAGTAATCTTCGACGAAGCCCGGGGTTCGGTATTGCATTTCAGCTTGGTGGCTTAAAAATTAATTAATGACTTTGGTCATTAAAAATCTGAAAATTTTAAAAAAATATAAAAATTTATAAAACGATCCAAATTTACGTTTATCTTATTCTCCATCATTTGCTGATTCCAAAAACATATAAATATGTTATATTCGGATTAAAAACAAGCTCTGAAAATTAAATATATAAAAATTATTATCAAATTTTTTTTTTCGAAATCAATTTAAAAACACTTTCATCTTATTCCTTGTCGGTTCCTGATTCCAAAAATATATAGATATGATATGTTTGGATTAAAAACACGCTCAGAAAGTTAAAACGAAGAGAGGTACAGAAAAGCGTGCTATGCAGCATAGCGTAACCACTACCCCGCTCGCGCGCTCTTCTTGTCAATTTCACTGCCTATGCCGTGAGCGGTGGACCACGAGTATACGGTCTTGCTGCGTTGCATTGCGTTCAGTTTCATTCTGTGAGTTCGACAGCTACTTGACTAAATATTGTATTTTCGCCTTACGCGACTTGTTAAGACCTTGTTTTTCAGACTTTCTGTTCATAGACTCTGTAAAATTACCACCTTTTTAAGACTCGATTTTCTCAGTTTTTGTTTTAAAGTCGTAAAAGGGGGGTTCTACTGTAGATCGAGTGACTGACAGCCTGGTTGAGTGATATATAGAGGTTACAACACGAGTGGTTTTTACACCCCCGGTATAGGGGTGTGTATAGGATTCGGTCGATGTGTTTGTTTGTGTGTTTGTGTTCGCATATAGATCTCAAGAATGAACGGACCGATCGTCACCAAACTTGGTGAACAGGTTCTATACATTCCTGAGACGGTCCTTACAAAAATTGGGACCAGTCAAACACACGGTTAGGGAGTTATTGGTGGATTAAGATTCTACAAGGACTTATAGAGGGACATATTAATGGTCAAAGGGAAATAACCTTCTCAGTTGGTGGCAGTGAGAATGGTTATTTCCCTTTGACCAACGGGGGTGTTTTTCCTACCTCGGAGGAATTTCTTGTTTATATGGCTTGTATTTCAGTCAAGACCCAGCGGATGAATATCCACACCGGTGACACTGTGACGGTTCCCCTACGCTTTGTGTCCGGTGCCCTGACCCTTTGTGTTCGGTTCCCACTCGGTTCCCACACGCCAAAATTCGCGGACAAAACATCCATTTATGGTAGTATTAGGCAATGTTGCTCTCTGAGAATGGTCTTGTTAGATCTGTGAGTGTTTACACTACATGCCTAGGTGCTGTTGGATTGAAGGTTTTTGATATTTTAGCCGTTATTAGGTAGAATGCCTTCCACTTTACTGCAAAACTGCATAATTCGTAGCATCGGCAAGAAATATCCTACCAAAAAATGCCTGCTTGGAACTGTCGTTGGTCCAGCAAAAAGTTCAACATGTCTGTAGCAGACAGCCCAAGTTTCAAGATTGTAGGGCCATCCAAACAGCCGTAATAATAAAAACAACAAAAGTAGTCAGTGAAATTGGCTGTGTTCGGTCCCCACACACTTTTGTGACGTAGGCGTGACGGTTCCCATAATTCATTGTGTCGGTCCCCACTTTCTGTGTCGGACCCCACTTTCGACCTAATTCTCTGTGACGGACCCCACAACCAGCCTATTTTGTGTCGGTCCCCACACCTTCTTGGATTTATGACTTGCCGGTTACTTGTATCATTGTATTCATTGAATCTAATTGTCTCGGAGTTATTTTTCAGCAAAAACCGGCAAGGCAGCACCTTTTGTGATACCAAGTAAGTCAGATGACATCAGTATGTGTGTGTATGTGTGTGTGAGAGAGAGAGAGAGAGAGAGAGAGAGAGAGAGAGAGAGAGAGAGAGAGAGAGAGAGAGAGAGAGAGAGAGAGAGAGAGAGAGAGAGAGAGAGAGAGACTAACTTTATTAGTTTATGCCACAAATAATATATAACATTATTTATCTCTGGGACGGTTCCCAGTATACCAGCAAATTATGTGTTGATCCACCCACACCTTCTTGAACTGGCCTTCCCAATATCTACTCTTAGTCTTAAGGCCTTGGAGATATGCAATTTGGCACATTTTTAAAATAAAAGATCCACCTGTCGTATGTGAGATTCAGTTTTCAGAGCAAAATGCTGCCCAGGGACTTCTAGTGGTGATTGGAAAAAAAAAAGAGTACTTGCCTATGTCAAGTATGTGTCTTTTTATCCACGCTTGTTGTAAGAGGCAACTTTTCCCAGCTCCTTGTGTTCATGACTGCTTTCTCTTAAAATTAATTACTTTATGACAGTCAGAATACAATGGAACAAGGCTACATAAACCCTGACAGCCTACGACAACGGCCCGACTAAGGCTCAACACCGCGCCAATAAATTCAGCATTGGGCCAATGTTGGGCCATGATTGCTCCGTTTTCGTAGGCTATCAGGGTCAAAGATACATATTGGTAAACTAGTAAAATACATGTTCAGCATCATCAGCAATACCACAAAAGGATTAAAACAAGAAATTCCTCCGATAGGAACTACACCCCCGTCAAAGGGAAATAACCTTCTCAGTTGGTGGCAGTGAGAATGGTTATTTCCCTTTGACCAACGGGGGTGTCCGTCTATACCAGGCCTTGTATAATTTTAATCCACCAATAACTCCCTAACCGTGTGTTTGACTGGTCCCAATTTTTGTAAGGACCGTCTCAGGAATGTATAGAACCTGTTCACCAAGTTTGGTGACGATCGGTCCGTTCATTCTTGAGATCTACTTGCGAACACAAACACATCGAGTGAAACCTATACACACCCATAGGGGGTGTAAAAATCCTATTAGCTGTATGTCAGCGGCACAATGCAACCAGAACCAGCGTTTATGTGGAGTGATCGGGTGCTGGTCACTACCGCGAGCGTCACTACCGCGAGTACCACTACCGCGTCTCACACTAAAGTTGTGTTTCCGTACCCGCGATAGCGTTTTTCCAGCGGTGCGACGAAAATCAAGCACATAGAAAATGACCAGGAGTGTTTCCACACGCGCGACGCGTTAGCGGCGCGACAAGCGGCAAGCGACGCGATTTTTTTGAAAGGGTCCTGGAGCGATTTTTTCGCGTTGTCGCGCGGCAACGCGGGAGTTTACAGATTTTACCGCATGTTTAAAACGCAAGTACGGAAACACGTCACGCGTTTGCGCGCGTTTTCTTTTGTCGCTGCCGCTGTCGCGGGTACGGAAACAGAACTTACCGCGAGTACGACACTACCGCGAGTACGACACTACCGCGAGTATAACACTACCGCGTGTCACACTACCGCGAGTATAACATTACCGCGTGTCATTTTATGACTTCCATGGCTGAAGGCAAAGGTTGAAATGTTTCCTTGAAATATAAAACAACAAGAAGGGCAAAGCCCATACGACTCACATGCTTTACACATTTTTCCTACCAAAATACATGTGACCTTGACCCAAGGTCAAGGTCATCCAAGGTCATGCAACACAAAGCTGTTAATTCAAGACATAGGAAGTACAATGGTGCTTATTGGCTCTTTCTACCATGAGATATGGTCACTTTTAGTGGTTCACTACCTTATTTTGGTCACATTTCATAAGGGTCAAAGTGACCTTGACCTTGATCATATGTGACCGAATGTGTCTCATGATGAAAGCATAACATGTGCCCCACATAATTTTTAAGTTTGAAACAGTTATCTTCCATAGTTCAGGGTCAAGGTCACTTCAAAATATGTATACAATCCAACTTTGAAGAGCTCCTGTGACCTTGACCTTGAAGCAAGGTAAACCAAACTGGTATCAAAAGATGGGGCTTACTTTGCCCTATATATCATATATAGGTGAGGTATTGAATCTCAAAAACTTCAGAGAAAATGGGAAAAATATGAAAAATAGCTGTTTTTTAGGCAACATTTATGGCCCCTGCGACCTTGACCTTGAAGCAAGGTCAAGATGCTATGTATGTTTTTTGGGGCCTTGTCATCATACACCATCTTGCCAAATTTGGTACTGATAGACTGAATAGTGTCCAAGAAATATCCAACGTTAAAGTTTTCCGGACGGACGTCCGGACGTCCGGACGGACGGACGGACGGACGGACGACTCGGGTGAGTACATAGACTCACTTTTGCTTCGCATGTGAGTCAAAAAGGCCTGGTCTGTTCTCTGAACACTAATTCAATGTTTGTCATGCTAACCAAGAACTCAAAACGATCAGAACACACTATCAGAATACATATAGAATGGGTTGCTTCCAATCAAAGCCGTTAGAACACAAACTCACAAGAAGTAAGTTTGCATGCGTTCTCTCTACGGTTATGGTACTCGCGGTTGTGGTACGCGCGGTAGTGTGACACGCGGCAGTGTTATACTCGCGGTAGTGTCGTACTCGTGGTAGTGTGACACGCGGTAGTGTTACACGCGGTAGTGTCGTACTCGCCGTAGTGTGACACGCGGTAGTGACGCTCGCGGTAGTGTCGCATAACCGGAGTGATCTGGAAAGGTGTCAATCTCTCTCTCTCTCTCTCACTCTCTCTCTCTCTCTCTCTCTCTCTCTCTCACACATACACACACACACACACACACACACACACACACACACACACACACATACTGATGTCATCTGACTTACTTGGTATCACAAAAGGTGCTGCCTTGCCGGTTTTTGCTGAAAAATAACTCCGAGACAATTAGATTCAATGAATACAATGATACAAGTAACCGGCAAGTCATAAATCCAAGAAGGTGTGGGGACCGACACAAAATAGGCTGGTTGTGGGGTCCGTCACAGAGAATTAGGTCGAAAGTGGGGTCCGACACAGAAAGTGGGGACCGACACAATGAATTATGGGAACCGTCACGCCTACGTCACAAAAGTGTGTGGGGACCGAACACAGCCAATTTCACTGACTACTTTTGTTGTTTTTATTATTACGGCTGTTTGGATGGCCCTACAATCTTGAAACTTGGGCTGTCTGCTACAGACATGTTGAACTTTTTGCTGGACCAACGACAGTTCCAAGCAGGCATTTTTTGGTAGGATATTTCTTGCCGATGCTACGAATTATGCAGTTTTGCAGTAAAGTGGAAGGCATTCTACCTAATAACGGCTAAAATATCAAAAACCTTCAATCCAACAGCACCTAGGCATGTAGTGTAAACACTCACAGATCTAACAAGACCATTCTCAGAGAGCAACATTGCCTAATACTACCATAAATGGATGTTTTGTCCGCGAATTTTGGCGTGTGGGAACCGAGTGGGAACCGAACACAAAGGGTCAGGGCACCGGACACAAAGCGTAGGGGAACCGTCACAGTGTCACCGGTGTGATATCAAGGGACTCACGAGCCTCTGGCTTTGATATTCCCGCTGGGTCTTGACTGAAATACAAGCCATATAAAAAATCACGAGTGTTGTAAACTGTATATCCCATGAAGATCTAAAAGACAAAGTGTGACGGAAACATCAAGCTTTAGTTGTCTGTTCAGATGAGGCACCGCTGCCCATATCTAATTCTAAAGGCACGTCTGTTGATCTATGTCAAGTCGGTGCATATAGACTAGGACAGATTTCAGAAAATCTAACACCCTCGGGCATTTGTGGGTAATTAATGGCAACAGGTTGTTTCTTATAGATTTGGGTGTGCTGAATCCATTTATGCCTGTTGCCAAAGTCAAAAATGCCTATATTCGTTACTATTCAACGGTTTCCAAGATGGCCGCCATGATATCAAGACTACTAATTCTCAAACAAATGCTTATATCTTTGGTGTTTTTAGAGATACAGTGTTAATTTTTGGCTAGTTGGTAGATGACCGATAGGCAATGGTTGCCTTGTCAGAGTATTTGACCTTGACCTTAAGTCAAGGTCACATGAGACTTGACAATATTGACTTGTACTGTTTTGTCATGTGTGCATTTTAAGTTGTCTTTTGGCAGTAAACTACTGCGAACTAATCACTAAAAATAAGTGATATTACCCAGTAGGTATTCAGCATTAAAATGAATATACATTGATCATCATTCTGACAAGGTCAAGGTCATTTTGACCCCATATTTCAGATGTGTTTAAACTTGGACGCCATCAAGATTTGCAGTGGCTCATCTGTTGTACACACTGGACATCTGATTCAACAATTACATTTCAGCAGGGGTTCAGATCAATGGTGCACAATCAACTAGGTCAAAGGTCAAGGTCAAGGTCAAAGGTCACTATTTGGACCATTTATTCTCAAAAACGGGGCCTAAAATAGAGATAGGCCATTTGTGAGTAATTATGGTGTGCTCTTCCCATTTCTGCTGTATGACAAAGTGTATATTTGCTAGTTTGTCCTGTATCATTAAATATTCAAAATGGCCGCCACAAGCCTGAAAACTCACCCACACACAAAAACTGACAATTCTTTAAACATAACCACTCTATTTATTATCAACTTTTGTTTCAACATACGTTTGTATCAATAACGTTGCATAATCAGTACAAATTTCAACAACATTTAAGATGTTATGGTATTTCTGTGGTAATTATAACACAATATACACAAATCTCAAATGGGCTAAAGCTGAATATCAGAATCTGCTGGTAGTGAGGCTCGGTGGTCTCCATACGTCCCTCAACTTCCTCAAAGCCATCGGGCGTCACATGGAGTGCTCTGGTCTTCTGGATCTGTGGGTCGAGAGCAATATCCTTGGCCCGAAAACAGCTGAACAGGTGCTGGCAGGCAAGTCCTATGTCAGAGGGATGCGAACTCATAAGTTGACCTGGCAAGCCTTGTGGAGAATACTCCTACCACAGTTGCTGCAGTACGTCCACGGCAGTGATGATGAGCTCGCACAAGAGATTGAAGACGAGATGGTTCGTGATGACACAGCAGCACTTGTACATCTTCTTGCCAACAAACGCTTCACAGACCTTGTGGACTCGTTTGCTGCTTCGCGGGCCAATCCAAACTTCCAGTTCTGGTGGGAGTACCTGAAGATGGTAGAAATTCTCCTCCAGTTCACACGCACCAGTAGAGATGGCGACTGGAATCTGCATCTTCAAGCTTTCACGGCAATGCTCCCCTACTTCATGAGATATGATCATACCAACTATGCTCGATGGGGCACAGTCTACGTCAGTGAAATGAATCAGCTCCCCGAAGAAGTGAAGAAGGAATTTGAAGCTGGGCACTTTGTTGTGAAGAGGAGCCAGAGCAAGTTCAACCAGGTGGACCCAGATCAAAGTCAAGAATGGCTGAACGGGATTGGAAAGTCATGTGGAGGGATTGTGGGCATCACAAAGACACCGTCTGCTCTGAACCGTTGGGCCCTCTCGTTCAATCTCCGATCTCACATTGCAGGAGAAACAAGAGCAGTCTTTGGAGCAGAGGTTGACGAGAAGAGCATTCACAACGAATGCAACAAGGCCAGAAAAAGACAAGACAAAACTGATGAAGAAAAGTTGTTTGACAACCTTAAACGCTTCAAGGTTTTTTCTCTGGATGTGCCTGAAGATCTGCAGAACATTGCATCGAAGGATCTTACAACCAAGAACATCGAAGAAAACCTGTTGACAGCACGTGAAAAAAGACAAGAACAGGTGAAAACATTTGTTCGGGAGAGACTTGTGCCCTGTGAAGAGAGGAAAGTGAAATTCCGCGATGCTCTGCCGAAGAACAAGCCTCTGACATTTGCCAGTCTGTACGAGGTGAAGCAGAAGGATGCAAAGAGTGGGAAACAAAAGACGGTCAAAGCTGACAGAAAGATTCTTCAGCGGTTGATCACGGCCTATGAAGCAGGGCGCAGTGTTGATCTTTCTGTGATCATGAAGCATGAGCTGATGCCAGTACCCCCTTCACTTGCTGAAACTGATGGCAGTTTAAGGTCAGGATTAAAAGCAAGCTTGCTTAAAATCCTCACAAGTGGTGTAAACTGTCCTCCAGGCATTGAAGCACATGAGCTTGGAGACAAGGCAACACTTGTCGTTGATGGGCAAGCACATGTTTGTGCACTTGGAAAGCCACAAGGTGCAGCTACATTTGGTGATCTTGCTGACACATTCGTCAAGTCTCTCCTTGCCCAAGGACATGCCTTTAAACGCACCGACATCGTCTTTGATCGGTATGATCAGCTGTCAATCAAAGGTGGAACAAGAAAGAAGCGGAGCAAAGGAGCTCAGCCCATCAGGAAACTGATAGAGTCTAAGGACACACCCCTGCCAGCCAAATGGGACAACTTCATGTCTCACCCTGAGAACAAAGCTGATCTGGCCAAATTTCTGTCTCGGCAACTCATCCTGCAGGCACCAGATGACAAAACTGTTGTGGTTTCCGGTGGTTTCAGTGATCCAACTCAAGTTGAGTCATCCAAGCCAGACGTGGACACGACTCCGCTAGAGGCCAGTCACGAAGAGGGTGATACACGTGTTGTTCTGCATTGTGTGAACAGCGATGCAACCAGCCTGGTTGTTTCTTCACAAGACACAGATGTAGCTGTATTGATTCTTGCACATTTTGACAAAATGAAGTGCAAGAAAGTGTGGATGAAAACTGGCACAGCAAAGTGTAGACAGTACATCCCAGTTCACAATATTGCCAAGAGACCTGACATGGAGAAGGCAAAGCTCCAGAACTTGATAGGATTCCACGCCATCACTGGCTCGGATTCCACATCTTTCCTGTCTGGCCAAGGCAAGGTATCTGGGTGGAAAGTGTTTCAGCAACATCACCAGCTGCTGGCAAATTTGGGGAAAGGGCAGCTGACAGACGACACGTCAAAAGAAGCAGAGCAGTTCGTTTGCAAGCTGTACATCTCAAACTGTGAGACTGCAGATGGTGCCAGAACCATCATGTTCCGGAAAGCCACCGCCCCAGAAAATCTGCCCCCATCCAGTGATGCTCTGAGCTTCCACATCAAAAGAGATCATTATCAGGCCTCAGTCTGGCAACGAGCTCATGAGAAGAAGCCGAACCTGCCGCCGATTGAAAGCATGGGCTGGCAACTGAAGGATGGCGTCTTCCTCCCCGTCCTGAAAACCCTTCCGTCTGTTCCAGACGCGTGCCTAGACATCATCTTCTGCACCTGCCAGAAGCAGTGCAGCAGTGGAAGGTGCAGATGCAGAAAGGCGAAGCTACCATGCACAGCAGCGTGCAAATGCCGGGAAATGCACGAGGAGTGTCTTAACGAGTGGTGAACTGACCGTGACCCTTTGGACGTGTGTGATGTTCATTGACCTTACCATATGAAATGTGAACATTTGACATTGTTTGCTGAATGCCTGTACATAGCTGATATGTTTACCTGTTGCTGAGCTTGTTCTCAACATGTTTCGGAAGTTTTTTTCTCGTGACAGAGTATTATGGAACATTAACGTTTGTCATGCTTCAGATTTGTGTATATTGTGTTATAATTGCCACAGAAATACCATAACATCTTAAATGTTGTTGAAATTTGTACTGATTATGCAACGTTATTGATACAAACGTATGTTGAAACAAAAGTTGATAATAAATAGAGTGGTTATGTTTAAAGAATTGTCAGTTTTTGTGTGTGGGTGAGTTTTCAGGCTTGTGGCGGCCATTTTGAATATTTAATGATACAGGACAAACTAGCAAATATACACTTTGTCATACAGCAGAAATGGGAAGAGCACACCATAATTACTCACAAATGGCCTATCTCTATTTTAGGCCCCGTTTTTGAGAATAAATGGTCCAAATAGTGACCTTTGACTTTGACCTTGACCTTGACCTTTGACCTAGTTGATTGTGCACCATTGATTTGAACCCCTGCTGAAATGTAATTGTTGAATCAGATGTCCAGTGTGTACAACAGATGAGCCACTGCAAATCTTGATGGCGTCCAAGTTTAAACACATCTGAAATATGGGGTCAAAATGACCTTGACCTTGTCAGAATGATGATCAATGTATATTCATTTTAATGCTGAATACCTACTGGGTAATATCACTTATTTTTAGTGATTAGTTCGCAGTAGTTTACTGCCAAAAGACAACTTAAAATGCACACATGACAAAACAGTACAAGTCAATATTGTCAAGTCTCATGTGACCTTGACTTAAGGTCAAGGTCAAATACTCTGACAAGGCAACCATTGCCTATCGGTCATTTACCAACTAGCCAAAAATTAACACTGTATCTCTAAAAACACCAAAGATATAAGCATTTGTTTGAGAATTAGTAGTCTCTTGATATCATGGCGGCCATCTTGGAAACCGTTGAATAGTAACGAATATAGGCATTTTTGACTTTGGCAACAGGCAGAAATGAATTCAGCACACCCAAATCCATAAGAATCAACCTGTTGCCATTAATTACCCACAAATGCCTACCTCTTTTTATTTAGGCCTCTTTTCGAGAATTTATCCTAGTCTAATCAATGGTGGCTTGGTTGTCCCGGTCAGTTGAACGCCTCTTACACGGATTTGACTGAATACCTAGTGGTTACACACGCATCTCCTGAGATCATGAACACTTTCATCGTCTATAAGGGCCTACTGCACCACAGAAGAACTAGAAATACTCGCAAATTGCATTGGACAGCTTGTCCAGAGAACAATCGTAGTCGATGATGTACCCATAAGAGCATGTGTACCGCGGGCACACTGTGACTTCACATGAGCATAACATATCAGTGCTTGTCGAACGGACTGTTTTTTTAACGATTGCTAGTTTGACTTCTGTTTTAGTTGAGAGCACGAACACACACACTCAAACACATACGGCTTGTCATGTTGATCACAAGAGAGAAATAGAACAGCGAATAGAAGGAAACATAACAGATTACGTCCCTATAATATGACGCGATGGATGACAGACTTCATGAAATCTATGACGCTGTGATGATAGTCTCGGCAAGTCGAGACCAAAACTAAGCTATAGCACTGAACGACTCTCGCGCATGTTCTCAAAAACGTGGTGACCCCTTGCACATCCGGTCTTACAGGTACATTTGCTTTTGGAATGTCAAGGACGACAAAAAGTAGAGCCAGCTATGATGTATGTCGTGCACCTTTATTTATCCACTATTTTATGAGTTATAAGAGTGCAATTAAGTTACATCATGGATTTGACAGGAGTACAATGGAAATACAAGAAATATACCTAGAGTACATTTACAGAGACAAAGAAGGGATATAATTTATATATATATGAGCGCTTCAGCAGGGGTTCGGATTCTAAGCTTATTTTTCAGGGTGGCATTATTGATGACTGCCATAGGCGCATTGCGGTGCTGTTATTTGTCAGCTCAATTAGCGTGATGCAACATGTTACATTTAATGTGGCTTGTGTTTGTGTGTTCTCTATTACTTGTGCCCTCCAATGAAAGGTTATGGCCCTTAAAACTTAGCAGAAGTGCTGATTATGAAAGTCAAATCTTCAGGGGTGGAGGGGGAGGGGGGATTGAGGTCTTGACATTCAGTGAATTTGCTAACAATGTGCAGCAGTCCTGCTATGTAGCTTTTTTTCTCTCCTTTGCAATTTTTTTCATTGTTACTGTACTTTTCGAGCTTTATAATCTTGCTTTCTAAAATGTACATCGATACTGTCTCTTTCAGATCAAAGACTTGTTCAAGAGTTTGAATGTACAGTATGGTCTGCTGGAGCTTGATAATCATGGTAAGTGTGCGAGTGCACTGTGTGTGTGTGTGATGTAATATTCATGGCAATAGGCTATAAAGCCCCACAAAAACTGGCATGAACAAAAAAGAGAAAAGGAAAATGTGTACGTTTTGACCGTTTAGTCGACTGGATAAACAAAACCATGTCGTGAAATGCTGAACATAACATGAAGCTATAAATGCACAATTAACACATTTGAAACAGAGAGAGAGAGAAACGTGCATCATCAAATGAATAAATTAAGCCTTCAATGAAAGACATAGCTGATGCAAAGGTGTTTGGGGCATGTGTGGGTGGGTATCTTGTCATTCATTTCCTTTATTTCCCTATTTTCTATCAGAATCTTGAATACCTCAGCAAACTCACAGTTTTACTGAAGTACAAAATGACATACACATTTGAACAAAAAAAGATTAATTTCTACAAATGTTTATGTGTAAAGGATCATTAAATCACATATTCTTACTCCAACTCACATAATATAGCATTAACTTCCGTTTGATGCTTAGACATTGAAGCACTGACCCTGGTATCAGGGGGAGGTAACTCCCAAAACAAAACAAACCTTGTAGTCAAGGTCCTGTAGTTACCTCCCCTCACCGGCTGCCTGCACATGCGCGAGAGATACTGCCGGTATAGTCATTCCCTTCTTCGACACTATGGTGTACGGACGTGTTGTTGCACTTCTCGGCTTTTCAGCCGTTGGCCTCTTGTTAAGAAGGCCATTGACCCGTGGTGTTTTGGCGTATCTTGCCTTTGCTTTGGTGAGATCTTTCTTGTTTATTATCTTGTTTTCACCTTGTGCCGCCATTTGCAATTTGGTAAAATTTGTTGTTGAACTTTTTGCTCCGTCATTCACAGAGATTTTGTTGTACAACATGGCAGACAAGGGTAAGAGCACTGCTAGGCAGGTGCCGGTTTGTTCTCCGCCGGGCAGTTCTAGTTCTACTTCTTCTAAAGGCAAAGCTAAACAAGTCGCGTAAGGCGAAATT
The DNA here is from genome assembly GCF_037325665.1 of Littorina saxatilis. Taxonomy (NCBI): domain Eukaryota; kingdom Metazoa; phylum Mollusca; class Gastropoda; order Littorinimorpha; family Littorinidae; genus Littorina; species Littorina saxatilis. The sequence goes on from NC_090248.1 coordinate 29,632,373, forward strand.
ACTACATTTAGTCAAGCTGTCGAACTCACGGGATGAAACTGAACGCACTGTATTTTTTCACCTACACAGTACAGCTTCGTCAATCCCCGCGTGAAGGAAATCGCTCACCTCCCACGTGCAAAACGTAGTGATATTGACACGCCAGATTAGCGCGGTAGCGTATTGTGCTAAGCAGGAAAGCGCGCTTTTCTGTATTCTTGTTAACCCCTTCACTGCCCACCCCGTATGTAATACGTGGTCATTTTTGGTTTGTCATACGCCCATAACCGTATCTCATACGTGGGATTTGTGTCAACAACATTTCAGAACATTTCTAAAAACTAAATGGGAGGTAACCACTGTCCAAGTACTTGTAGGGGTTCTAAACACAGTTCTTTCCCATAGACCGTTCGGATAAGTTACTACCACGTGTTGAAAACTGTGTTACAAATGTACCCTTACCGAAATCTAGTATACCACAAATGTGCTACATGTAGCGCATAATTAGTACACTGTGGTACGTGCTAGAAATGTGCCAAATTGGAACCATGGACTTAGAAAAAAAAATAGACAAATGCAGTATACCACAAATGTGCTACGCCTGGTACATTTCTAGCATGCGCTACAAATGTGCCACAAAGGTTCCAATTTGGCACATTTGTGGTACATAAGCTAGAAATGTACTACAAAACTGCAAACCGGCTTCTGGATTAGCACATTCCTAGCACGTGCCACAAATGTGCTACGCCTGGTACATTTCTAGCATGCGCTACAAATGTGCCACGAAAGTTCCAATTTGGCACATTTGTGGTACATGAGCTAGAAATGTACTACAAAACTGCAAACCTGCTACTGGATTAGCAAATTTCTAGCATGTGCAACAAATGTGCTACGCCTGGTACATTACTAGCACGTGCCACAAATGTGCTATGCCTGGTACATTTCTAGCACATTTGGCACATTAAAAACTGAATTGTAGCTTATACTTATTGTATTTTTTATTAATAGTAATATTGTGCTATAATTTATAAATCCAATTGTACTTGTAGGTTTGCTGTTTTGTGGTACATTTTTAGCGCACACCAGCAGCAGCTATTCGAGCAATAAACCGGGTGAAAAATGCACATATTAGCACATTATTGGCATATTAATAGTACACTTATCGGCACACTGACCTAAAATCCAATTCACAAAATTATGGTCTTGTTCAAATCACTTCAATTGATTCACACACATACATTATATGCAAAAACAGAAAACCCAAAATAGATGTAGAAAGAATAAACCGCTTTTATTGAATGAATATGGAATGTCAGTAAGTAGTAACACACACTGACCTGCACAGACCTAGATCCTCATGGAAAATGAATGTCATTTACACATTACACCTACCTAGATTCTCATTGAAAATAAATTTCAGTTCCACGTGTTATTGTTTTGGAATTTGAGGTCAGTTGGGTAAGTGACACTTTACGGAGAAAACTTGAACTTCGCTGCCCCCGTTTTGTGACGATCAAGATTTCAAAGCTTCTGTAGTTAACCTTCAACGTACTTTGTGGGTTGAGGACGACCCAGAGCCTCACACAATCGACTTCATCTCTGAAACTTTTTGAGTTTTTAATTGAGACTTCATGCAATCTCTAATCACCATACGACCTTTCCATTGCCCATTTTTTGAAAGATTATCTTTGCGAACAAACAAATAAACGATAACGTGTAGAACTACACAGTCCGGATGATGTGGGTGGTGGACGACCCATATGGAATTACGTAATGAATGTTACGTTGTTTATCCTTATTCGGATGACGTGGGTCGTGTACGACCCATACTCTGCAAAGAGGCGGAAAAATGTTTATTCCTATCCGGATGGCGTGGATCGTGTACAACCCATAACTTTTTACGTTGAATCCTTTGGAAAGTGTGGGTCATGTCATCCGGACTGTGAAGTGTGGGTCGTGTCATCCGGACTGTGTAGTCCAACGCTTGATCCGGTGAAGGTTAAAAAGAGAGTCAGAATGCCCGGGTCTTGATCCATGTCATTGATGCAGAAAAAGGCAGCTCACATGGGACTGCAGGCCATCAACTGCAAACACAAATAATATTCATATTAAAGATGACTTACTTATGCACTTTAAATAATTTATTAACGGTCGAGAAAAAACATTTGGATTTCTGTTTCAAGTGTTTGTTGGATTCTTCCATTCCTCCTGGGTCTTGCAGACTTGAAAGTTGACAAGAAAAGCTACTCTTCACTGTGCACCTGTATCCAGGGAATACTTGAAAAAAACAGCATAGTAGTTATTATTACTGTTGTCTAATACAGTAATACTATTACTAGTAACTTAATTTACAATTCAACATTTGATATTTTTTAATTTAATTTTGAAATTGAAGAGAAACAATTAGATAAACTTGCTAATTTTCAAATACTAAATGTATGGAAGGAAATAATTGGTTGGCAATATTACACATGACGAACGCAAGCACTCTTCGTGGATGCAAGTGAGCTATAAAGTATAATGAATGTCCATGGCCGATGACTCAGTCATAACTAATGTGCTCAATTCAAACTCAAAGCTAAGTTCTGTTCTACTACTACTTCTAGTGGCACTGGTAATAATAGTAGTACTGCAAAATGTGAAGATGAGTCTGTAACAGTAACTTGAGTAAGTGAAAGTTTGAAAAGAATGTGTATTTGTTTGTCTTCGTGCCATACTACCAATTAAGTACCAGTCATCTGACAGAGTCACTGTCACTGTGAGTGTGTCTATGATTTGAACTTCACTTTTCAATCACTCAACTCACTGGGTCAGCACAATAGCTACACTAAAAGTTAAAATACCACTGTATCAAAACAATCTACACAACTTACCAACTATAGAGTGAAGAAAGTGAGACAGAGTCAGTCACTCATTGCGATTCGGGTGGAGGCAGAGTGGATGTTTCGTTTCTGACTTAGCAAGTAGACGTGTCACTGTCACTGTCAGCCATGGTTCTCCAAGTTGTCAAAGGACCGGCTTGCTCTTCGCATGGAAGTAGTTGTGGATTTCAACATAGCAACAATATTGTAGACTTTGATCCCACACTTAGATATCCAGTTCAAAAGCTTCGTTCATGATGCATTCCTGGGAAAATATCCACTCTGAACACAGCACTGTTTCAGTGTTTGAATCACATGGCAGTTTCGTGGGGTAGATTCAAAATGGCGGTGTATTTTGTCTCCTTTCATTTGATTGGGCGATATTTTTAGAAGTAGCCACTCACGCGAAGCGACACAATACATGATCAAATACCAAGCTTGTGCATACCATGCAGACAAGAGAAAGCTGACTGCCTATTGTTTTCTCTTCTTATTCCACGTTGACTTCCTTAAAAGTTTAAGTCCAAAATGCTTTCTCATAGTGACCTTCTCCATTTAAAATCTTGAAGGAACTTACAAGTACAATTATACTCTTTTTTTGTAATTTCTTATAATTTTGTTTATTTTTCACAAAAGCTATCTAGATGTGTGGATTTTGTATCAATGAGTATACAATTTAATACATTATGCTAATCTTTTATAAAGCTGATTTTGTGTGAAATTATGTGTTTATATACATTTTAACCATGAATCCCTGTGTTTTTACCCTGTATCCTATTTTTTTTTGTACTTAATTTTTACTGTGACAGTTTCTTTAGTTTATAAAATGCAAAATTCTGCTAAGTCCAAGATTGGCATATTTGTAGCATACTGTGAAAAAAACTAAGTCTTTACTAGCACACAAAAATGACAAAGTATTTCATTGGCATATTTGTAGCACACAAGAAAATAGCTAAGTCCATGATTGGCACATTTGTAGCACATAATAAAATAGCTAAGTCTGTGATTGGCACATTTCTAGCGCGTAAGAAAATAACTAAGTCCATGATTAGCACATTTCTAGCACATGCAAAGAGCTCACAGTTGTTCGTTAGCACATTTCTGGTATAGAATAAAATGACAAAGTCCATGATTGGCACATTTCTAGCATAGGATTGAAACCTGTAGCACATTTTGTGGTATACCACAAATGTACCAATGGTTGTTCGTGGCACATTTGTAGTATACGTTTGGTACATTTAGTACATTTTTAGCATAGGATTAGCACAAAATTGGTATACCAATAATGTGCTAAAAACTGTAGGGGTAGAACCGATTATAGCATTCAGCCGCCATTCACAATGGCGGCCGAAAGTCGGACCTCAACTCGTAGACCTGTTTTCAAGCGATACAGTGCTCTGGAAGCTCTACAAGAAGTGATTTATGGATTACCACACAGAAAAATACTTTTATGGGCTGTAATGTGAGTACCTGATGTTTGACACCAGTTTTAGCAGTGTTTTGTGTGGTTTTACGTGCTGCAATGTGTGTGTGTGTGCAAGTCCGGAAACTGTAATTTTTGACAAAAATGGTCATATCAATTTTTACAATAACAATCACAAACAAAGTCCAATGATCATGTCATCCTATAATAGCCAAGGGTATAAGCAAAACACCTGCCAAAGATCTAAGAGATATCTCAATAAATGATCGGGCAGTGAACAGATTAGTGAACCTACAGAAGAAAGCAAAATTTTGCCCTGGCACACAGCAATACCAAAATGCTGTTATACTGTGGCAGTGAAGAGGTTAACTTTGTGAGCTTGTTTTGAATACAACCTATCATATCTATATGTTTTTGGAATCAGGTGAAATAATTTTTGGATCGATTTCTTACATTTTAATCGTAAGATTAATTAAATCTATTTTCGTTAATTGTGATCACATTTTAAGAGTAAACATGACATATGTATATATTTTTAGATTCAGAATGTGATGAAGAATACGATGCAATCAATTTTAAATCTGTTTGCCAAAAATCGATTTTAATGACAACTTTAATGAGCAAACTCATTAATTAATTTTTAAGCCTTCAAGCTGAAATGCAATACCAAAGTCCGGGCTTCGTCGAAGATTACTTGACCAAAATTTCAACCAATTTAGCTGAAAAATGAGAGCGTGACAGTGCCGCCTCAACTTTCACGAAAAGCTGGATATGACTCATCAAAGACATTTATCAAAAAAATGAAAAACGTCTGGAGATACCATACTCAGGAACTCTCATGTCAAGTTTCATGAAGATCGGTCCAGTAGTTTTCTCTGAATCGCTCTACACACACACATACACCACACCCTCGTCTCGATTCCGGGCCCTCCTACGTTAAAACATTTAGTCAAAACTTGACTAAATGTAAAAAGCTCGTTCTAAAGAAAAAGCTTCTCCTGTTGCTCAACCTGTTAAGGTTTTTGACCCGGTTAGTAAGGATTCTGTGCGGGTCGTTATTGACCCTCCTTGTGCATTGCCGTCTTTGCTTTCTCCTGTCCCCAAGGTCAAAGAGAGTCAGGCGGTCTCTCGTGAGGAGATTTTCTTGCTGTTTTCATCCTTCAAAGAGCAGATGAGAGAGGGGTGGCTTGTTCCGCCATTGCGGCCTTTCCACCCGGAGTCGGCGACTCTGCCTCGATGTCAAGGATTCGGCCGTCAGCTACCGTGACCTCTGCTGACTTGATTTTCCTTCAACCGTCGGGGCCTGCCGACGAGGCACGTGTTTTGGGAAGTTCGCTGCTTACTGCACCTTCGCAAGGTGTGGTTCGCCTCGACGGTTTCCCTACCTATCCCGCTGGACCCGGTGTGGCCGCTCCTTCGGGTATAGGATCGTCTGCCTTAGCATCCGCTCACGCGGGGGCTTCAGCAAAGGGGTTTCCGGCCACGTCTGGTCCGCCTTCCGGCGTTCCGGTTAATAGTGGAAGCTCTACAAGAAGGTCGTCGATTCCGATCCCTGGGGGCACGCACTCGACGTCTCCAGACCTCTTTCTTCCCCCAAGCTGTTTCCTCCCTTAACGCATCCCACCCCTCAGTTGGGCAGCTTCGCAGTCGGTGATCCTGCTGGCGGTGAGCTCACCACATCCTGTGACTCAGTGTTAGGTGGTGGTGGTGGTGGTGGTGGGGAGGGGGGGGGGGTTGAGTGGGACTTTGATGTGTGATTTTTATTTTTTTATTTTTTTTATTTTTTATTTTTTTCTATATTTTTAGCTGCATTATTTTAGTCATTCATGAGTGGGTGGGTGGAGGGGATGGGCTAGTTCTAACTATGCATTAGATTATAAAATTGTATTCTGTGTAGACCCTTCCACCAGCATCTTAGACCACTCTTTGTACTTTTTCTTTTAATAGATGATTGTCATTTGTTTTACCTCATGTCTGCCCTGCGTGTGATGGTGTGATCGTGACTGCTGTAGTGTGGGCGTGTGTGTGTTGGTGTGTATGTCAGTGAATGTGTGGGCGTGTGTGTGTGTGTGTCAGTGTGTGTGTGGGTGTGTGTGTGTGCGTGATTTTACCAACACTACGCTAAATTCCTTGTGCTTAAAATGTTTTTTTAATGTCACTTGGCTCAATAAATACTGTATTCTGTATTCTGTAGTGGCACTTTCCGTTTTCAGTCACCAACTTCCGGCGGCAACCCTGTTGGGTTTCCGGTCGTTGGTGGCAACGGCACTCCATCCCTCACTTCCGCTTCCACTTGTTCGGTTCCGGATGGTGGGGGACTTTATGCGTCGGCTTCCGGGCATAGCACGTCAGTGTTTCGGGGTTGCCAGCTACCTCCGGTTCCGCTTCGCCGGTTCCGGGTTATGGTGGCATACATTCCTTACCGGTTCCTCACAGTGCGGCTGCACGAGGTTCCGGTACTGGGGGATCATCATTTCCGGCGCGGGTCAATAATGGTTCCGGGAATGTTCAATCTATGCCGGACGACTTTTGTCGTTGACGGTGTGGATGACGACGAGAATCGGGACGACTCTTCAGAGGTCGAGTCTACCTTTCGAGTCGAAGGAAGGCTTCTTCGGTCATTGGATTTGGCCGCTGAAGTTACTTCTAGATATTTTGCAGAAGGGGTGACAGCTACTTCTCATCTTGTGGCTCCACCACCTTCCGCATTTGGCGATTTCAGAGGCAACAGGGAAGCTGATTCTCGTTTCCGCTTCCGGGAATCTTCTTCCGTCGCCTACGAAATGGCAAAGGTGTTGAGCTGCAGCGAGTTGTTTACGGCGCATGACGACGCTCCGTCCTCTGCACAGCCGTGGCTGGCTTCACCTCAGCAGTGTTCTCGTGTTCCGTCTAATTTGGCACGCAAGTCAAAGCTTTTCGGAAAGACAAAGAACATTATTTCCACTTGCTCACTTCCGCGTTCACCTCTTCCGGTCACCCCGGAATTGGAGAATTTGCAGAAAGACGGGTACAGGAAAGACAGGGTTTCAGAATGATGGGAGTTGAGGAGACCGGCAGGTACTCCCTCGAACTTTCTTCTGTCACTGAGACTCTTATCAGAGCGCTGTCTAGGTCTATTTCATCTTCCCTGGAACCGTTTAAGTTCCGTGACGATGCTATAGAGGAGGATGTTGTGACGTTGTTCACTGCCTTGGCGAAAGTCACAGCAGAGCAAATGGCGACGTCAGCCAAGCTCTATGCGCAGTCTGTCTTCTGGCGACGCGAGGCACTGTTGAAGGGTTCCAGACTTACGGAGAAAACCACAGTGGAGTCTCTGAAAATCTCGCCTTTGGTTGAACAGGCCTTGCTAGGTCCCGAGTCACTGGAGGCTCTCAGAAGAGAGTCTCAAGAGGCCAAGGACTTGCATTTTGTCAAGCTCTCTGAGCTTGCGGTTACGCAGTCAGAAGAGGAGCGGCCCAGCGCCGTCTTCTGCTTCTTGTGGCTCTGGTCAGAAGGCAAAGCAGTCGAATAGGGGCGGCAATCGTTCGCGTCCCTATCCGAAGAAGCCTTCCTTCGGCAGAAGGGGGTCAGGTGGCAAGCCTAACCCCCAATGAAGTCTCCCCGATCCAGCCACTCCCTCGGCCCCTACCCCTTTGGTAGCGGGCGGCCTCTCCAGGGCCTTACCAGCTTGGTTGTCTCTGACGAGCAATCACTGGATTTCGGGAGTGGTTCGATCGGGGTTCCGGCTGCTGTGGTCAGGGGACAAGGCTCCTCTGACCAGAACAACACCCAACTTCAGATACCCCGCTGATCCGGAGGCGTGTTCCGCCATTCAGGCGGAGGTGCGTCTTCTGCTACAGAAGCAAGCTGTAGAGGAAGTCATCGATCGTCAATCCCCGAAGTTTTACGGAAGACTTTTTGTTGTTCCAAAAGCGTCAGGGGGTTGGCGACCGGTGTTGGACTTGTCTCCTTTGAACGTTTTTCTTCGAAAGTTACCGTCCAAATGGAGACTCCAGCATCTGTCAGAGAGGCTCTTCGTCCTTCGGACTGGGTGACCTCAATCGATCTGACAGATGCGTACTTCCACATTCTGATGCACAGGTCAGATCAGAAATAGTTTGTTAGCAAGGAGATGCTTTTAAAACCCTTCTTCAAATGTGTTGACCTTGTTTTTTGTAGACCCTCTAGCAAGAGTGATGCAACCAAACACCTTCAAGTATAGAGGTTTTTCATTTTGTGCATCCTCCTCTCCCCCCCCCCAAAAAAAATAAAAAATGTGTTGTTGTTGCTGTTAAAACCAAGAGAGGCTCAAATAGCCCCTCTTAAAATGTTAAAATTCATTTTCGGCTGGGTGGTTACAAATACCTTCAGGTTTACAAGATTGTTCATATAATGCATATCCGCAAAGCCCGTTTGTTCTGAAATAGATTTAGAGTCAAAAGAGGCCATTCAAATCCTCCCTGAACTGCAAAAATTCGTTTTTGGGTGGGGGGCGCTGCCCCCCTGGACCCCCCAGCAAGGGCGCTGCCCCTGCACCCCGCCGGGGCCTTGACGGCCCCTGCCCCTGGAACACGACCTTTTCAGGTTTTTCATTTTCCAGCAGTTGCACCCATGCAGATGGAATCGATGTCAACCCTGATACCCATGGGCAGAGTTCACAAACGCCCGTTCCAGGCCTTTCTGAACTCTGCTTGGGATCCAGCCTCTCAGGGTTGGGACTTGTCCCTTCCCCTTCAAGATTGGTTTCAGGAGACAACAAGACAGTGGTTGGACACATCTTGGTTGACTCAAGGCGTTCCGATTTCGCTTCCTCCTCCAGAGATACATCTGTTTACGGACTCTTCTCTTCAGGGTTGGGGAGCCCACCTAGAGGGACGCACAGCTTCGGGTCTTTGGGACCAAACTCAGAAGTTGGTGCATATCAACGTTCTAGAGTTAGAAGCTGTTTGGCTGGGTCTTCTGGAGTTTGTTTCCTCCCTCCAGGGCAAACACGTGTTAGTTCACACAGACAACACGACTGTCGCTGCTTATCTGAACAAGCAGGGGGGCACGCGATCTCTTACCCTGTCCAACAGGGCGTGCGAGATCATCACTTGGGCATTTCACCAGAAGATCGCGATTTCAGCAAAATACCTGCCAGGCCGTCTGAATGTTCTAGCAGACTCCCTCAGTCGATCGTCTCAGATTCTGCATACAGAATGGACGATTACTCATCAGGCGCTTTTACGATTCTGGGCACAGGTGGAGAAACCATGCGTAGACCTCATGTTCGCCACACGCTTTTCTCGGCGTCTCCCGTTGTTTGTGTCTCCGTACCCAGATCCGGAGGCATGGCAGATCAACACCTTGGAGATAGGTTGGACAGGGTTGAAAGCGTACGCTTTCCCTCACATCCCGCTGTTAGGCAGAGAGTTAAGAAAGGCAGATCCCGAACATCCTTACCTGATTCTGATAGCGCCGTTTTGGCCAAGCCAGGCTTGGTTCCCGGATCTTCTGCGTCTGGCCAGCGATCCTCCCATTCCTCTCAATCTGAGAAGAGGAGAACTGCTGCAATCAAGATCAGGGATCCCCCACAAGGACCCTCATCTACTTGCACTTCACGCTTGGATTCTGTCAGGAGATCTATGAAGCGCGCAGGGGCTTCAGATCTCACTCTGGACTTAGTTCAGAAAGCACACAGGAGTTTGACATCATCCGTGTATGCTTCACACTGGGCTTCATGGAACCAGAGGTGTCGGCTAAACGGGGTTAATCCCCTTTCTCCTCGATCTATGGAAGTTGCCAACCACTTAGCGTGGCTGTCTTCTCAGGGCCGCTCGGCATCTACTCTCCGAGTACGACGCTCTGCGATTTCGACTACACTCAAGCAACTCGGACGCTCCTTATCTTTGGATGGGGTTATCCCTAGTGTGATAAAGGGTTCTGCCCTCAGTTCTTCTTCGGTAAGAACATCGGTCCCAGCTTGGGATTTACTGCTCGTGCTCGAGTTTTTACGTTCATCAGTTTTTGAGCCTTTGCAAGATGCAAGCCTTCATGCAAACTTGACAAAGAAGGCTCTCATGCTTATTTTACCCGCTTCTGCGCAAAGGGGCAGTGAAGTTCACGCCCTTTCCGGCCTCAAGCAAGACATTTCTTGTGAAAAAGACGGTTCTGTCATTTTACGGTTTTGCTCATCTTTTCTTGCTAAAAATCAAAAACCGAATCAGCCGTCTCCTGTTGTTTCTATCCAGCCGCTCAGAGCTCTATACTGCCTCTTGGCGACCCTGACCTTGTGAACTGCCCGGTCCGAGTACTCCTGGCATACTTGTCTCGCACGGCTCCAATAAGAGCTCCTACTCAGAAACTACTTTTCATTTCTGTTAACACGGCTAGAGACAAGGATATTGTTAAAACAACTCTGTCGAGATGGTCTTCCACACTTATCAAGGAGGCTTATAAGTGGTGGGAATATAATTCATAGAGAGAGGCAAACTAACAGCGGGAGGTGCATGAAAAGCGTCAGTTTTCACGATAAAACTTTGACTCGCTCATTCACGTGACATAACTGCACTCCGGACTGTCCACAGTGTTGAGCAATTTAGGAGACTTCACTGCCTGAGGAGAGTATTGATTCAAACGAACGCGTGGTTCTATATCGCGTCACTCGGTCACGGATCGGAGAAAACAAAAAAACAGTTCCAGATTTCGAAACCATGTTCGTCAGCCATTGTTTTTAGCAAGACAGACCACATGTGCACGAGCTTCGCTGACGTACATCGCAAAATGTCATGACGTCACCACAACTTTCGGTTTTGGTTCGATCTGTTCCATGCACCTCCCGCTGTTAGTTTGTTCAGAGTTCGCTCATCACGCGATGTGCACTTGTGTTTGTGTATTTTTGTGTATTTTTGTCTTTGGAGACAATTATTGACATCAGTTCGTTGTAGCCTTGTGACTTTTAGAGACAAAACGGCTCTGGGGCGATGAAAGAGGGGTTCGTTATGCAAATGAGTTCAAAAGGTTCTATGTAGCCGGAAAGTAACAAGTAAGAAATAGAAGGCTGTCTGCCGGGAAATCAATGGCAGTTTGTTAAAAGAGGGATTTCGTTATACCCAGGTTCGTTATAGCTGGACTCCACTGTAACTGTTTACCAGCCATGGTGGCAGCGGGCCAGATTCTGACTAGGAATTAGGTGAGTTTCCCGCCACCTTGTTTAGCAATCTGCTATATGGCCTTAAGTCTGAAATGGTGTCCACAGCTGAAATAGCTGTGCAACCTTGGCTCTAACCTGATTTGTACATCAAAGAAAAATAAAATCCTTGTAAAGATTAATGAGACTTGTAAAAAAAAGTATGAAGTACACACCTAGAGAAACATTGTGTGCTCAGTTGTTGTTTTTAATGAAAATGTCGCCATTATCTGAAGTCAGCAGCACTACATTTTGGCCATTTTTTGTGACATGACCTTACAGCATATTGAAACATGGTCTACTCTGTCATATTTATGGGACAGAATGTCATGAATGACTTTTCACTGAGCCAGTAAAACTCAAATGTACCTTTGACAAAGCAAAGTTTTTGAATTTTGTCAGTGAGCCTGCAGAAAATGGGGAGACAAAATTTCACAGAAAGTTCATAACTATTTCCGTAAGACTTCATATATGTTCACTGATCAGCTCTAAATAATAATTAAAGATTGAAACCTGATATATTTTTGTAAAAAAGTATTTTACAGTATGTTTTGCAGAGGTATAAAACATAAAAAGGGTTGTTTGACTTGTTTTTGCATGTTCAAAAGTAGTTTGAAGTTTATGTGCAGATTTTCGTGTGAAAAAAGAGTTATGAACTTTCCAACCTTTTGCCTTATAAAATGAGTAAATTGACTGGTTGGGGAACACCTAGCTTTGTAATGCATTTTGATCCACTAGCAGCAGTCACACTGAAAGTTTGCATCAAGTTCATTCATTGGTGTTTGAGTAATTGAGAAATAAAAAATTCTTGTGAGAAAGTTATGAACTTTCCTACTATCTCCACTGAGAGTGTTTTTTGTCCTTAAATGCTAGCCATGAAAGTTAAGGTTGTAGTGGAACAGCAATTTTGCATATAAAAGTACATTAGATTTAGATACTAAGCAATTTTTGTCACTAAAGTCAAGCAGTATGCTTTAGTTAGCCATTTTCTCTGTGTCTTGCGCACTATTTTTATGTGAGAGTTACTAACTCATGTCAAAACCCAAAATATATGTAAAATGACTATTTTCAGTTTCCAAATTACACTGTACCATGATTTTCATCACAAAAAGAATCTACTGGCTGCTGACTGTTTCTTTCTGAAGTACTTAGCCGTTTTGTCATGAAGTTCATAACTTCACATAACTCAAGCTCATTTTTCAAGGGCGTGTTTAAAATAATGCCTTGTTAATAGCAAAAGAGTACATTTGACTTTATCTGGACATTTTGTAAGAAGTTTTCTGAATATCAACCCTCAAAATTACATTTTGATAATTCCAGCATGAATCTGGGTTGACTGCACGGTGTACATAACTTCACATCAACTGACACTCAGCCCCACGGTGTGAAGTTATGAACACATGCCATGAGTATGATTTATACACAATATTAAATAACATATTCTTACTCCGAATCACATTAGCATTGAGTCACCTGAGATGCTTATCACTGAAAAACGCTTACCCGGCTAAAAAATTTAAAGGGAAGCAACCCCATCACCAAAACGAAAGTGAAAGTAGCTTGGTAAGGGGCCAGCACACTGGGAGTTACCTCCCATACGGGTGTGTGCCACGTCACTTCCTCTAGGAACACGTGCCTATTCTCATACGTCTTTTTCACCTCGGAGAGGACGGTTCACTTTTTGACGCTCTGTGGCTGACCTTGTGTGTTTGAGTGACACCCGCCGGCCACGTTACCCAGCTTTTCTGCTCGCCTTGCCTACAGTTTGGTGAGCTCGTTCCCGTTTGTTGTTGGTTGTTTGCGCTGTTTTCGTTACTGTACGTTGTCCGTTTTTTTGCGGACTTGTGTGTCAGTGACTTGCGTGTTTCGCCATCTCGTTGTGTGAGTTAGTTAGCTAGCTCGTATGACTTTGCTCGTAGCTCTGCGTGCCCCTTTCTGTGTTGGGCAAGTGTAGCTATAGTATTTTGTTGACGTGAAAGTGTGTGTGTTTACTGTGTGTTCAGTCGTTTAGACTTACGTGTCAGTAAATTTTTTCGCGTTGCCACGTGTTGTTGACCGGCGTGTCAGTGACTTGCGTGTTTCGCCATTTTGTTGTGTGAGTTAGTTTTCTGGCTCGTGTGACTTTGTTTGTAGCTCTACGTGCCTCTGTTTTTGTGGGGCAAGTTTAGCTATCGTATTTTGTCGACGCGAAAGAGTGTGTGTTTACTGTGTTTTCAGTCGTTTAGACTTACGTGTCAGTAAAAAATTTTTTTTCGCGTTGCCACGTGTTGTTGACTTGTGTGTCAGTTACTTGCGTGTTTCGCCATTTTGTTGTGTGAGTTAGTTTACTAGCTCGTGTGACTTTGTTTGTAGCTCTACGTGCCTCTGTTTTTGTTAGGCAAGTGTAGCTATCGTAATTTGTTGACGCGAAAGTGTGTGTTTTTACTGAGTTTTCAGTCGTTTAGACTTACGTTCAGTAAAATGTTTTCGTGTTGTTTACATGGATTTGACAGCATGTCTGATTCAGACAAGCGCTGTGGCAAGTCGGACCCCAAGGGGAAATTTAAGCCTTAGGCTTCTTCTTAAGCAGTTTTACTTGTACAGACCAAGAACGTAGCACTTTGTTGTCTGTACCTATTTCGGCGCCTTGCGCTGTTACTACTTCTGCTATCTTTTGCGGCGCCTAGCGCTACTGTTACGTCTGCTCCGGTTCTCTACTACGGAGACTTCGTCCTCGTTGTTAGCACCTGTGCAGGGTGCGTTGGTTCCTTTCTGTTTTAGACACTGGTTCCGGAAATCCGCAGCTTGGTGCAGGCAGAGTTCCAGCGTTCCGTCGCCAGTTGTTTGGCGTTTCCGGCATCTGGCAGTGACGTCCGGGCGTTGGCTTCCGTGTCTTTGCCTTCCATTTCCGGTTTGGAGCAGCGTCCTCCCTCTTCAGCTGCGGCTGGTAAGCAGAGCTGGTCCGATAGCCCTCGTGAGGCGCCTGGACGTTCTCTCTCGGGAGACAGCTCTTTCGCTTCGGGTCACGACCGATACCATGCTGATCTTTCATTTCCGGCGATAACCTACGAGGCCCCGGATTTGATCGAACAGCGGCGGCAGTCGGTTTCGGCTGCCGCATTTCCGGCACTTGCCGGAAGTGATGATCCGTCCGCTCCGGCACGCTACGGCGGTCGCGGCAGGATGGAGTATTCACTGACTTCCGGTCCTTCCGGATCGCGAAGTCAACCAGTGCAGCCTTCGTTTCCGCATTGCGCGGTTCCGTCGGCTACACTACCGGCTCTCGCCGGAAGTGATGATCCGTCCACGCAGGCACGCTACGGCGGCTGCGGCAGGATGGAGTATTCACTGACTTCCGGTCCTTCCGGATCACGAAGTCAACCAGTGCAGCCTTCACTTCCGCATTGCGCGGTTTCCGACGGCTACACTTCCGGTTCGCCCGGACACGCTGCTTCCTCTTCTGGTGCTTCCTTCCGGATACCAGTGGGTGGATTCCAGCGTACGCCTTCTGGCCTGTTAGTGCCTATAGCTTGAGCAGGCATCACTCCACTCTGATGGGGGAGTGACGTCAGCTCATCCAGCTCCGGTTTTTCCGGATAGTCGTCCTGCCTACCCTTTACCTTCACAAGGTTCTCGGCTGCAGGATGATGTTCGTGCACAGGCATTTCCGGTTTCCGGTTTGCCAGGGCATGCTTCTGCTTCCGGAACTGGTGTTTTTGGTTTCAGTGCAGCCTTCGCTTCCGCATTGCGCGGTTCTGTCGGCTGCACTACCGGCACTCGCCGGAGGTGATGATCCGTCCACGCAGGCACGCTACGGCGGCTGCGGCAGTATGGAGTTTTCACTGACTTCCGGTCCTTCCGGATCACGAAGTCAACCAGTGCAGCCTTCAATTCCGCATTGCGCGGTTTCGTCGACTACACTTCCGGTTTCGGCCGGACACGCTGCTTCCTCTTCTGGTGCTTCCTTCCGGATATCAGAGGGTGGATTCCAGCGTACGCCTTCCGGCCATTTAGTGCCTAGGCTTGAGCAGGCATCACTCCACTCGGATGGGGGAGTGACGTCAGCTCATCCAGCTCCGGTTTTTGTACGGATGGTCGTCCTGCCTACCCTTACCTTCACAAGGTTCTGGGTTGCAGGATAATGTTCGTGCACAGGCATTCCGGTTTCCGGTTTGCCAGGGCATGCTTCTGCTTCCGGAACTGGTGGTTTTGGTCATGGTTCCATGTGTGACTATTCTGATGCTCCATCAGTGGTCAACGAGGAGTCTCGGGGCGTGTTTCCGTCGAAGCTCAAGTCTGTTCTTGACATCGCGGCGGAAGTAGCGTCTCGTTTTTTCCCCGAAGGGGTGGTGGCTGCGGACTCTTCTGCTCCGTTCGATCCTTCGGCCATGGCGGACTTCCGGCCGGCACAGGAAGATGTTTCTTCCTTCCGGTTCGCCGAGTCTCCGTCAGTGGCTTACCAACTTTCGCATTCGCTGGTTCGTCCAGCACATGCGGGGAGTGGTATTCGGCCAGTGCCTGTTCCGTTACTGCTTCCTTTTGGTCCAGTTCCGGAATCAGCTCAGCAGTGGGTGGCGTCGGCTTCTCAAGCCTCTTCCTTTGTGCCTACGGGCAATAGGAAGCTTAGCTTGCCCACTCAGAGCCAGAGCTGGCTGGCGTCTTTTGCACTCCCTAGGGCTACCCTTCCGGTTCCCCGGGAATTGCTGCCTCTTCTGGCTAAACCGATCAAGCTTGATCTGGTTCTGCCGGTTTCTGAGGCTTCCCTCCTCTCTGCTGAGGAGGTTGGACGTCGGCAGATCGAACTGTCCTCCGTTGCGGAGACTCTTGTTCGGACTCTGTATCGGGCATTGATCGATTCGCTGGTTCCTTTCACTCTCAGTGAAGAACAAAATGCGGACGATGTCTCTGCGCTAAAATTTTTACCGCCTTGGCCAAGGTCAATGAGGAACAATTGCGTCTTTCCTCTCTACAGTACACCCAAGCGGTCCTCTGTAGGAGGGATCTCTTCCTCTCGCAGTCCCAGTTCACGGAGCTGGCTACTAGGGAGACCTTGAGAGTCTCCCCGGTCTCAGAGGAATCTCGCTTCTGTTCTCTGGCAATGGATGCCAGACAGAAGGAGATTCAGTCGAACAAGGACAGTCAGTTCCTCGACTTCACTCTGCAGGGGGTGAAACAGTCTAAGCCTTCTAAGCAAAAGCAGGCTCAGACATTGTCGAACCTCAAGCCAGCTCAGAAGCGGCAGGCTCTGCCGGTCGCTCGTGGCAGGAAGAAGAGGACGGCATCGGGGAGGGGGTGTGGCGGCTCTGGGAGTAAGCCACACCCCCAATGAAGCGCTCCCGATCTCACCCCCCTCCCGCCTTCCACCTTGGTGATGGCGGGAGGCCCCTCCCTTGCGCTTTCTCGTTGGATGTCGGTAGTAGACAGCCAATGGATTGTGGGAGTGGTGAGATCGGGCTTCCGCCTGCTCTGGCGGGAGGAAAAGGCGCCTCTTACCCGAGTGCCACCGCGGTTCAAGCCCATCTTCTCGCAGGAAGCATGTTCCGTCTTGCAGTCGGAAATTGCCTCCCTGGAGCAGAAGGGCGCGGTGGAGAGAGTTCGGGTCCATAGCTCCCTGGGATTTTAGGGCGTCTTTTCGCCGTTCCCAAAGCGTCAGGAGGACGGCGTCCCGTGTTGGATTTATCTCTCCTCAACACTTTCTTGAGTGAGATAAAAGACAAGATGGAGACGCCAGCCTCGGTCCGAGACTCTCTCCGCCCAGGAGACTGGGTGACCTCGATCGATCTCACGGACGCATACTTTCATTCTTATGCATCCGGCCGACCGGAAATGGCTTTGTTTCCGGTGGGGAGATCAGATCTACCAGTTTCGCGCACTCCCTTTCGGGCTGTCCCTCGCACCATGGATTTTCACCATGGTGGTGAGACAGGTCTGTGCACTGGTGAGGTCCTAGGGTATCCGCCTGCGGGCTTATCTGGACGACTGATTCATCATGAACCAGTCCCAGAGCGGCTGTTCGCAAGATACCCTGATGGTTCTTCGAGAATCCAACTTGTTGGGGTTCTCGATCAACCAGGGAAAGTCGGAGCTGACCCCGTCACAGACATTCACTTATCTGGGGATGTCTTTCGACACGGTCGCGTGGACTGTCCAGCCTTCTCAGAGAAGGGTGCACAAGCTCCAAGCTCAGATTTGCTCCACTTTGCCTCTCCTGATGGCTTCCATCCGTCTGGACTTGGTGGCTCGCTCGCATAGAGCGTCCACCTCGTCAGTTTATGCTTCCCACTGGAAGGCATGGACTGCCTGGTGTTCAGCTACAGGGGTGAGTTCGGTGGCTCCGCGCTCTATTCAGGTCGCCAACCGCCTCTCTTTCATGTCTTCGCAGGGCGCCTCAGGCTCCTCGTTGAGGGTCCGGCGCTTCGCTATCTCGGCGACTCTTAAGCAGATCGGTCGGTCTGTTCGAGTCGGGGGCGTTATAGCTGCAGTCATTAAAAGGGCTGCTCTTAAGGAAGCGAAAGCTCGTTTGCCCGCTCCCAAGTGGGACTTGTTTTTAATCCTGGAATTCCTACGTTCTGCGGATTTTGAGCCTTTGAGCGAGGCCATTCTGTTCAATGTCACTCGCAAAGCGCTGGTTCTTCTTTTGTTGGCAACGGCCCGACGGGGTAGCGAGGTCCACGCCCTGTCGGGTCAGCCTGGAGATATCTCCTTTTAGTCGGACGGTTCCGCATCTTTGCGTTTCCGGCCCGATTTCCTGGCCAAGAATCAGTCTCCGGGGCAGGCCTCTCCGCTGGTTAGAGTCAAGGCTCTGATCAGCGCGTTGCCCCCGGATGACCTTGATTTGGTCGATTGCCCTGTGAGGGCTCTTCGTCTGTACTTAGCCCGGACTCAGCCGTTTCGGTCTAGTTCTCAGAAGTTGCTGTTTATCTCGCCCTTTTCTAGGCGCGAGTAAGATTTGTCGAAGGTATCGTTGGCCCGGTGGGTGTCCTCGCTCATTAAGCAAGCTTATGAGTGGAGTCGCACAAAGAGGGGGGGGGGGGGGGGTCATGCCCTCCTTGCCACTTGACTCGGCCCGAGCCCATGAAATGAGGGCGTGGGCATCCTCTCTGGCAGTACTGCGCTCCAGATGTCTAGAGGAGGTGCTGACAATTGCGTTTTGGCGTTCTGAAGATGTTTTCATAAACTTTTATCTTCGGGGCGTCTCGGCTCTTCGACAGGATGGCTCCAGAGGCCTTTCAGCGCTCTTAGCAGCAGGCCAGTTCCTGTCCAGAACTTGATGGTGAGTTTTGATTCTTTTCTAGCCCACCGCCTTGTTGATGTTATCTGCTAATGTGATTCGGAGTAAGAATATGTTATTTAATGGAAAATTTCCTAGATAAATTTTCATTTAATTAATATACTTACCCGAATCACATACTGTATTCCCTCCCACCTGCCCCGCGTATGGTTTTAAGATTTTTAAAGCCGTATGAGAATAGGCACGTGTTCCTAGAGGAAGTGACGTGGCACACACCCGTATGGGAGGTAACTCCCAGTGTGCTGGCCCATTACCAAGCTACTTTCACTTTCGTTTTGGTGATGGGGTTGCTTCCCTTTAAATTTTTTAGCCGGGTAAGCGTTTTTCAGTGATAAGCATCTCAGGTGACTCAATGCTAATGTGATTCGGGTAAGTATATTAATTAAATGAAAATTTATCTAGGAAATTTTCCAATTAATTTACTACACTAAATCACTACCTCAAATGTAGTGCTGCTCTTCTCCAGAGTAGGCTGTTACAGTTTGATGTCATTTTTATTTTAATTTACCAGCAGATTTTAGTACGTAGCTTTTCAGTTAAATAAATGATGTGAAGTTATGAACACACAGTCAGCTGACATAAACACTAACTAAATAATGATTTCGGTAACAGTTTTCATGACTGAGTTTGGTTAAGTAAATCATTAAGTTGTTTAGAATTATTTGCAAGAGACTTTAGTTAGTTATTTTAGTATAAATGTGTGATTGATGTGAAGTTATGAACTTTCACAAGTTTCAAACAATTTGTTTTATTTTGGCAATTAAAATCTGATTTTGTAATATAAGTGCAGCTTTAGCCTATACTATAACTCTGTGTTCTCAGTTTGTCATTGTTTTGCAAATATATTATACAGTAACTGTACTAGAGACCAACATAACAAAAATTCTTGTGAAGTTATGCGCACGCTCACATTTTATGATTTTTGTTATCGTTTGTTTTCACAAATGTTTTACTTTTATTACTTAGTTGTATGTTGATTACAAAGAGTAGCTGGAGAGAAAATAAGATGACATATGCACTTTCTTACTTTGGTTTGAATTAGCCATAGTTTGTGATGTCACGGTGTGAAGTTATGAACTCCTAGGACATTCTAAAAAAACTTTCAGTTTCTGCCAACTCTTTGAGTCAGACAAACATTTTGGTGTATTGAAATCCTTTTGATGGTACTTTTCAAGCACATTTTGCACAAAAACAGCAAAATTGTAGATTTAATGATAACTTATGCCAATATTTGCTGTGAAAAAATTGTGACAATATTAATTTCTATAAATAATACAGATAACCAAAAAATCTTCTCCACACTTCATCTTCAAAAATTACCTTCATGTTCCAGCTCACCTTTTTCAGATTAAAAAACTAAACAAATTGTTTCCTGCCTGTATAAATTAAATTTATTATACCAATAAAAGTAAATTATGTGAAGTTATGAACTTCCCATTAATGGAGTTCACATCTGCATCATGCGTGGCCAAAACAAGTTTAACTTGCTTGAAATGCAAAGTAATTTGCTGTAGCAATTTGCTCAGATGTCTAAAACAGACCCAATACATGTAGCAACAATGATTTAACAAGTCTAAATTTTGTGACGGTGTGAAGTTATGAACTCCTGCAAACTTTTAAACCTGAATCTGTGAAGTGATCAAACATGAGTTTTCTTAAATCATAGCTGTTCCTTGCGTATTTATGCTCTAAAATACATCTCTATTTTCAAAACAAAGAAAATGTTCATTTTTAAAATTGATTTTGTATGTCACAAAAATGGACACCAATTCTGACTTTGGGCCATATATGTGAGTTGGAGTAAGAATATGTGATTTAATCGAAAATTTCAACAATAAATTTTCATTTAATTAATATACTTACCCAACTCACATAGTAAATACCCTCCCTACCTACCCCGCAAACGTTATGTTTTGAAGGTGGTGTTTCATTGGGAATGACTATACCGGCAGTATCTCTCGCGCATGTGCGGGCAGCCTGTGAGGGGAGGTAACTACAGGACCTTGACTACAAGGTTTGTTTTGTTTTTGGGAGTTACCTCCCCCTGATACCAGGGTCAGTGCTTCAATGTCTAAGCATCAAACGGAAGTTAATGCTTTATATGTGAGTTGGGTAAGTATATTAATTAAATGAAAATTTATTGTTGAAATTTTCGAATCACTGATATCTTGTATTTGTTTCTCTTTCCAGAGGATGGCAACAATTTGCAAACTGCGCTGTTCGAAATGAGCGGACAGAAAACGGTTCCAAATGTCTTCGTCAATGGAAAACATTTAGGTAAGAATAAGAGTTTAGTGTTTGTAGAAATAAGTATGAATATTGTGCGCCTCTATGAATTCCTGGTTCACCTCAGTCTGTACTGGAGGCTCAACAGTGAGCATTGCCTAATTGTTCCATTAGGCCCAAAAAAATAAAAATCAATGTTTCTTATTTCCTGACGAAACCTTTTTTTCCCCTCCCAACCCAAGACATTTTTCTTTTTTTAAAGATTCAAAACATTTACACACCCACGAAAGACTGATTTTCACATGTTAAATCCAACATGAATGATATTTCAAACAGAAAACTTTAATAATACTTTATACCCCAAAGAGAAAAAATGATGCGCGTCATGAGTGATGTGTGTGATCCTTGCATGAGTATGGTTCCACAATAGATGTGCCTGATCCTTTCTGTTCCTACAACACAGGTGGTTGTGATGACACACTGAAGGCACACGCAGACAACCGTCTAATACCTCTCATCAACTCATTGCCGGTTCAAGCCTACGAATATGACCTCATTGTCATTGGAGGCGGATCAGGGGGTCTG
The DNA here is from genome assembly GCF_037325665.1 of Littorina saxatilis. Classification (NCBI taxonomy): domain Eukaryota; kingdom Metazoa; phylum Mollusca; class Gastropoda; order Littorinimorpha; family Littorinidae; genus Littorina; species Littorina saxatilis. The sequence continues at coordinate 29,653,864 of NC_090248.1, forward strand.
GCAGCAGCTAAGGTACTGTATACTCAGGGCTTCCCATGGACACCTGTCCTAGATGGTCCCGGGACCCTGCTTTTAATGTTTAGAGGGTCCGTTCCAAGAGTCCATGATTCCCCCCCCCCCCCCCCCCCCCCCCCCAAATGTGTCCATTTGTCGCTTTATCGCGAATATTTTTAACACACACACACACACACACACTTTTCCATATCGTTCAGGCGTGAAATTGGCATTTGTGCTTGCACTATGCTTGCCTGACGACTATACAATCGGAAAAAAGTACCTATGGTACGCATGATAGCTGGAATTTAGTGCTCCTGGGACCCGCTCTTTATAGGTTTATTGTTTTGATGTCCAAATTATAGAAAGTTCTCTGTCTCTCCTATACACTCCCCCCTCCCCGCTCCCCCCTTTTCACTTATTTCAGTTACTATTGTATCCCTTAGTGATAGTCATGTTGATACTTTTTTTGTGCTTTGGTGCCTCTAACTGTTATTCATTGTTTTGCAGGAGGCAGCGGGCTTGGGGAAGAAAGTTGCATTGCTGGACTATGTGTCTCCAAGTCCCCAGGGAACCACATGGGGTAGGTTCACATTTCTTCACAGCAGCCCTTACCCTCCCTTAACCTTGACTCAAACTGCATAAAATCAAAACTATGATAACCTGACTAAAAAGGATAACATGTGGTACAGTGGAACCCCCCTTTTAAGACCCCCCAATTTAAGACTCCCCCCCCCCCCCCCCCCCCTTTTTAAGACTTTGTTTTCTCAGATTTTCTGTTCATAACCTCTGTGAAATAGGGCCTAGCATTGTAAGCCGTTCTGCGTACTTTACGCCGAAATAACATCTCCAGTACGCGGAACTCGATTTGGTGTACGCCGAAATGCAAAAACCTGTTATTCCCAAACGGTAAACCCAAACAGTCCCAGCTTTCGTTTTGTGCGCCATTCGGTTCAATTCTCAATCGGTTTGACAGTTTGCTTGAGCACGCACTTCCTCTGGCATCGCGCGAGCATGCTTTGTGCCGGTGTTTTGTGGCTCTAGACTTGAAATAATGTCTCGAAGCGACATTGTTGAACGTGGTCAGCCATTTAGTGACAAAGAATCCAGGTATTCCTGGAAGTGGGAATGGCACTTTTAGGCCAAATAACACAAGATTGTCAGTTTTCGTGTTTTCTGTCTGTGTTTTGCTTGTTGGTGAAGGCATAATTTAGTTGCTCAATCTTCTTTGGGGGGGGGGGGGGGGGGGGGGGGGGGGGGGGGGGGGGTCATTTTAGGTAAAAAAAATCTTCAACCCCGAACCCCCAACAGGGGCTTTGCCCCTGGACCCCACTGGGGGCCTCCTGCGGCCCCCAGACCCCCGCCTTTGTAAGCTGAACTCACTTTTTCCAATGCTAGGCCCTGGTGAAATGACCCCCATTTTAAGACTCCCCCCTTTTTAAGACCTGATTTTCTCAGATTTATGGAGGTCTTAAAAGGGGGGTTCCTCTGTATGTCAGCTCAAAAGAAGATAGCAGATAAAAAAACATAAAAAGTACCGTAGTTAAAGATCTAAGTTGTTGAATTCTGCAGATTTAATATTGCTACGAGCATGAAAGTTCGGTCACAACTGGCAGAACAATCTGTGCGTGAACTTGTAAAATCATATGCATACATGTAGGTACGTTTGGCACATGCATGTATTTCTTTAGATACTAAGTGCATTTTTCAGCTGCTGCACTTTATTCTAAAGCTAGAATGTGTTTTGACAGTTTGTTTATTTATTTTATTTACCTATTTATTTTAATTTCATTATTGATGGATCTGTTTAAACTTTAATTATTGATCGATTTAAAACAATAGTAGAGACAGAAATAAACATTCGTGTTCCCTGGTGGAGACAGAAATAAACACATTTGTGTACTTTTCCAAGAACTGCAGTAAAGTGATCTAATGTTCATTTATAACATTTTCTTTCTCCTTGTCACAGGTCTTGGTGGTACCTGTGTAAATGTGGGTTGCATTCCAAAGAAGTTGATGCACAGGGCAGCTGTTCTAGGTATGTTGTTCCTCCACTGCAAGAGCCGAGGCTTTATTTCTGTTGGTTCTGTGTTGCTTGTTTAATTTCTCTCATAACCTGAGATTGCACTTACTCTTATGTTGTATAGTTGATTGGATTACAGGGTCATGAAGATGTGGTCATTAGGCATCGCTTGAGACAAATTAAAGGTTCTAGTTGTTGTGTTCAAAATTGTAAATGTTTAAAGGCACAGTAAGCCTCCCGTAAACCATCACAGATACCGTCAGGCTTTTACACACAGTACAAACACCCTTCCATTTGAATGCTCACCAAACGGGAACATCCTGGGTGCCCTCCGTTAAGAGCGAGCAATTTTCAAAGAATTTATTTTTGCGTGGTTTATCTTACCCTTGAGCCATCATGAACCCGTGTGATCCAGTTTCCCTTTTTCACAATGCAGTCGTCAGTTTGTAATTTGAATGCGGCTCGCTGTGAGCTTATCTGCAATAGCACGTTATCATGTACCTCTGACTTTTCACGAAACAAACGAATGTGGTTCATAAGAACTCGAGCAATGGCTTTTGACTGCCTATAAACCGTCGTCTGCTACGAAGACAACGGCCTTGCGTGACCCTGCTTCCGGGCTTTTCTTTTCTCAAACTTTCAAAACTTTGAATTGTACTGATCTTGTCTTACCCCCCGCGGGTTAGGGGGAAGAATTTACCCGATGCTCCCCAGCATGTCGTAAGAGGCGACTAACGGATTCTGTTTCTCCTTTTACCCTTGTTAAGTGTTTCTTGTATAGAATATAGTCAATTTTTTTACAGATTTTAGTCAAGCCGTATGTAAGAAATGTTAAGTCCTTTGTACTGGAAACTTGCATTCTCCCAGTAAGGTAATATATTGTACTACGTTGCAAGCCCCTGGAGCAAATTTTTGATTAGTGCTTTTGTGAACAAGAAACAATTGACAAGTGGCTCTATCCCATCTTCCCCCTTTCCCTGTCGCGATATAACCCTTCGTGGTTGAAAACGACGTTAAACACCAAACAAAGAAAGAAAGATCTTGTCTTGATGAAAAAATAATTCTTTTATGATTTAAGAATGTTTGTGTAACAAGCTGTCAATTTATTATTTAGATTTTAAAAGTTAGGTCTAGTGCCAAAACGCACAATCATCGCTCCACAGCTATCGCCAGTTGAAGGGAAGTAACTCATTTTTGACCTGAGTTCAGGATGGGTCCGATTGAGATGGTCTCAATCCGAAAAATTAATTCTTTGAAAATTGCTCGCTCTTTACGTAGGGCACCTAGGATGTTCCCGTTCGGTGAGTGTTCAAATGGAAGGGTGTTTGTACTGTGTGTAAAAGCCTGACAGTATCTGTGATGGTTTACGGGAGGCGTACTGTGCCTTTAAGATTCCGCTGGTAGTGTCGCCTTTCATTTTTCTTACAGAAGGTAAGAAAAGGCAATACAGTGTACAAATATATTTTTTTAATCTTTTTTTTTTCCTTTTTTTTCCTCTGTGTATTACTTTTAGCAGAGTGAGAAAGGCAGTCCCAAGAGATATGCAGTTAAAAATAGTCTGTCAGTCTTTCTGTTAGAGCATGTAGTATTTAGTTTTGTTGTTATTTTGACTTGATTTATTTGTAATTAAATGGCAACTTGAATGGTTTTTCTTGCAGGTGAACAGTTCAGCGATGCCAAAGCATTCGGCTGGGAAGTTCCAGAAGGAAGTGAGTGTTTTACTTTTCATGGTCTTTTAGAATTAAAATGTTCAATAATTTAATTTGTTATTTTTCATCTCATCAGTTCAAAGGCTCAATAACCTTTACAACAAAAAAAACCTGTTGTTTTCATCTCTTTATATAGTATCTGTCAGTTTATTTTGAAGCGAGGTGTTAACCTTCGTGGTTGAAAACGACGTTAAACACCAAATAAAGAAAAAAAGAAAGAAGCGAGGTGTCTTTCTAGCATGCACATTTTGGTGGATGCTGGGTGTGTGTCATTGTGTGCATGTCATTGTGTGCGTGTCATTGTGTGTGTGTGTGTGACGTGTGTGCACTTGCATGCATTGCACGTTCACTCATGAGCTAAGTTATAGGTAAGCCTTCTTCAGCCCAGACCTTTTTTTTGTCTTTGTCATGCTCTTACTGCTGTTTTTCAGTTAAACACAATTGGGACAACATGAAGAATGCCATCCAGGTATGTAGTTATTGGTAGTTGCTTTGTGAAAATAGGGGGCCATGCCTTCAAATTGTTTGAAACTCGGTTAGCATCAGCTTGAACAATCTTTTTACTGAAATGGTTGTCTATCAGTGTTTTACCATTTTGCTCCTTCTTTAGCTATGAGTCTTTCTTAGATTTTTATTGTGGCTGAAGCTCTCAGTTTGGGACTGATATTATGTCAGTTGCAATACCAATACAATAAGGCAACAGAAGAAAAACAACACTGGTACTGTCCATACTTATGCTCAGCTTTAAAAACGGACGGGTACATGAAACGTAAATAATAGTGTTCTTTTCTGTGTATGATCCTTTTGGGGATGACAGCCTTGAGTTTAGTGTTTGACAAGTGTGTTATCTAACTTCACAGGACCATATAGGTTCCCTCAACTGGGGCTACAGAGTGCAGCTACGAGACAAAAAGGTCAACTACATCAACGGCTACGGGGAATTTCTCGACAATCACTGCATCAAGGTGAGAATGATTTCTTGCTGGAGAGTAATCTTGAGACTGTAGGTGTACATGCAGGTAAAATTTTGTGCAGAGGGTAGACCTCTCTTGCATGTTGCAAGCTGTTAAAAGTTAAAGGCGCTGGTGACAGTCAATGTTTATTCTGTCTTTATATACGTCTGTCAGTCTGCTTGTTTATTTGACTATTAATTTGAGCATTTTAACATTACACTGATTGCAATTCTGCTACGTTTCATTTAAACAAAGAGGCAGGAACTAACTAGCAAGATTGTCTGTATACATTTTAATAGGTACAATATTCTATTGTCTGAGAAATCCACTTGGTTATTAAAAAATCAAATGACGAATGATGCCATCACTGCTAGCCCTGTCTACCCCTCATAGCAGAAAAAAAAGAGAGAAAAAAGACGTTGTTTTGATATTTTTGATTTGTGTGCAGGCAACAAAGCGAAATGAGACAACAGTGGAGATGACGTCGGAATACTTCCTCGTAGCCACAGGCGAGAGACCACGGTACCCTAACATACCTGGTGCCAAGGAGTTCGCCATCTCCAGGTACGCAGACTTTGTGTTTTTTTGTGTGATGACGTTTTGTTAACTTGTGCATTTCGTTGTTCAGTTGGCCCTTTGTTTGGATAGGGTCATATATTAAGAATTTCAATAAACTTTGCGGCGCGGCAAAAGCTTTTATGATGGCACGGGACAATTGTTATTTTTGCCCATGACAATTAAGTCAATGAGAGACACAGTTGTCTGATAACGAAGAGCCAATTAGATTTTCAAATTAGATCACATGTAATTAACAAAGCGTCACTCGCTAGACGACGCTTGACTGGGAAGAGCCAAATTTTCAGTCTGCTCCCGTCTTTGTGATTTTTTTTCCTGTGTGCATGCTATTACACCCGGCAGCTTTAAGTTTTAAATTTGATGTTAATGTCAGGCAGTGGGACCTCTGTCTGCCAATTTTCAGGACAGACTTACTGTGTCTAACCACTTTCTTGTAGCTGTTGATGTTGCTGATGATCTTATGCTAATGAACTCTGAGCCCTAAAGATAAAAGTGAACACAAAAATGTTAAAAAAAAGAATGAAAACCAAACAAATAAAATATAGACAAAAAGTACAAATAAATGCTAATAATTGTTTCAAGTCAGTGCATTTTTCTTCACCTGTTACTGTCTTCACTCGCACAGCAGTTAGGTCTTTGCTTCAGTCATTAAACACCTATAAATTAACTTCTTTGTTCTCTCTTTCAGCGATGACTTGTTCTCTCTAGACTACTGCCCAGGCAAGACATTGTGCATCGGAGCTTCCTACGTGTCTCTGGAGTGCGCAGGGTTTCTGGCGGGCATTGGACTGGACGTGACGGTCATGGTGAGGTCCATCCTCTTGCGAGGCTTTGACCAGCAGTGTGCGGAGATCATCGGCGACTACATGAAGAACCACAAGGTCAAGTTCCTCCGTGGAGCCGTGCCCTCTAAGGTTTGATTGAGTTTTGATGCTATGTTTGCAATGATCGTCATTATTATTATTAATTAGCGGTGCTAGGTGTTTTGTAAGCGAATATCACTTTAAAAAATTACTTCCATACAACCTACCAAGAAACGATGAAATGGTTACTGCTACCAGTCAGACTAATGAGTGCTTGTTTTGGCGCAATAAACTACCACATTAGATATAAACAGTTAGGACTGAGGACTAACTGGCTGAACATTTAAGTTCTCTTCTTGTGTTTACAGGTAAAAGCTGATGAAACACTGACATTTACAGTTAATGTGAACACTCAAAGTTATCTATGGCAGATTGAATTGTACTTTCAGTGCTGTTGGTGTGGTGTATTGTGAGATTTGTGAGGGTGTTAAAAGCTTATAAGCTTATATTGCATTCTTTGAATAATCTGCAACACATTTTTTTTTTATACATTGTGTTCTTTTAATGTTGTAGATCTTGCTTTGCTTTCATCTGTACCCCCCGCGGGTTAGGGGGAAGAATTTACCCGATGCTCCCCAGCATGTCGTAAGAGGCGACTAACGGATTCTGTTTCTCCTTTTACCCTTGTTAACACTATTGTGACTAGCACTGCCACGGCGTTGACGTCCTGCCAGCCCAAGCTTGCCACCAAGAAACTTACCAAAAATCAGTAACTCTAAAGAAATCTGTCTAGCAAGCTTGAATTAAGTCCAATCACCACCAAATTTTGTGTACTAATTCAAAAATGGATGCCCAGTTCAGTCGTGCTATTTATAAGTTTGTCACGCGATTTGTTTTAGCAAAGGGGGGTGAAAGGGGGATAATTTGTGTTTTTTAACGTTTTTTTGTGTGTTATTTTCCACTGCTTTTTTTAAAAGTTATTTTTTAACAGAAAGTATTATAAATAATGTTATAACCAAACAAGGTGTAAAACCTATGAATTAGCTGAAATATTGTTAACATTGTACACAGAAATAAGGAGACAGTACAAAGAAAAAAACAAGCAAATCACGCATTCACTCACAGCATCCTGACTCAAATGAAACAAAACTGTAACACTCACCAAATGATGTCTAGGTAATCCATATTGAATATAAGTCACATTTTCACAACAAAGTACCAACTGTACACCTATGAACAATTCCAAAAGGATTTGAAGGCTCCAGCCATCCATTGTTATCAGTGCTGCCACGCCCCCATAGCTCCTGCACGATTCCGAGATACATGTTCGTCTAGCAGTATCACCCCCTACCACGTGTAGTTTGCCGACTCGTACTAGCAACAACGGGACTGTTTCTTTCTCAATATCACTGCTATTATCGCTTTCTTGAGGCTAAAACGACACGATGTATCATGATCTACAGGATCCTCAAGATCCAACATCCGGAGAATCTCCTCCCGTGACAAGGCTCGCCTTCGATTCATTTTTTTTGTTCGAAAACACCACGCAAATCTGCACTAATTTGATCAAGCCGGAAGAGAAAACCACGTGTATCAAGGGAAACAACTCAATTTATTGCAATCTTCAAAAACCGGGAAGCAATCACGAGTCTTGTACCTTGTATGACGGGTACTGAAAAATGCGCGTCCCGTCCATGGGCGTGTCAGCGCGGTTACTGATTTATCAGTGTCCCGTCGCGAAAGTGTTAAGTGTTTCTTGTATAGAATATAGTCAATTTTTGTAAAGATTTTAGTCAAGCAGTATGTAAGAAATGTTAAGTCCTTTGTACTGGAAACTTGCATTCTCCCAGTAAGGTAATATATTGTACTACGTTGCAAGCCCCTGGAGCAAATTTTTGATTAGTGCTTTTGTGAACAAGAAACAATTGACAAGTGGCTCTATCCCATCTCCCCCCTTTCGCCGTCGCGATATAACCTTGAACGGTTGAAAACGACGTAAAACACCAAATAAAGAAAGAAAGCTTTCATCTGTAATAATGCTATTTTTAAGGAATGTCCCCAAAACTTCTCTCTTGATCAGTTTCATTTCTTTTGCATGACTTTAGATTGAGCAGATCGAGGCGGGCAAGCCAGGGCGCTACAGGGTGACAGCACAGACCACTGATGGAAAAGAAGTTGTAGAAGAATACAACACAGTGAGTGGAAACTGGATTTTTTTTATTAATTTTTTTTTTATTGCATGATAGTAGATTTAAAAAGCATTTGGGTTGCTCATTTGTTTGTTTGTTTTTCTAAATCCACATGGTGTATGAAACTGTTCAAGCACCTGTTGCTGTCATCTTGAATGAGCTGTACAGTGGTACCTGTGAGGAAAGGAACCCTCGGGACCAGCCCAAAATGTCCCTTTGTTGCAGGTGGCCTTTTATGATAGGTATGTTTTGATCAAGATAATAGATAAAGGAACAGTAAAAGGTGTCCTTGCATTAGAGGTGTCCTCTCATAAGAGGGGCCAGACATCGCAGGTACCATTATATACCATTTTGTCAATAATGTTGTAGCAGACACCATCCTTTGCTCAGTAATCTGAACTAATTGAATCAAAAAGGAACTGTTGATAATTTTGAGGTTTTTTTTTTCTGCCCTGTGTAGATTCTGCTGGCCGTCGGCAGAGATCCCTGTACATCTAACATCGGCCTCGACAAAGTGGGAGTTGACCTCAACCCAAAGTAAGCAATTTGATGTTACTACATGTGTGATGATCATCAGAGTTACATGATATTCACTCTGTTGAAGTCGGTGTGCTTATCATTTGCTTGAATCTACTTCTGGTATTATCATTGTAATTTTAGAGATGATTAGTGCTACTGCTAGGTAGTGGGCCTTCTTGGGGCAAGGGGTAGTGATGATTGTAGTTTTTTTTTTCTTCTATAGAAAGTGTGAAGAAATTGTGGATGTAAAGAAATGAAATTAGATGGTTTAAACATTTTTTTTTTATGGAAACGTGTTACTCTTTTGCTTCCGTACCTGCTGCAGCAATCTCCCTGTCAGTATATATCTACAACAAAAATGTCACAAATACATGCTCTCATTCCGTCACTTCTTAATTTGTTTGGTACTGTCCATTTAGCTTACCACAGTCCTCTTTTAACTAAAGAAGTATGCTTCCGTCAGTGGAATACCCCCCCCCCCCCCCCCCCCCCGTTTCAAATCCCATGAGCTTAGCACCTCCACCCATTTTAAGACCCTGCTCTCTGTGACTTTCTGTAAACTTATTTACCCCTTTTTGGCCTAATTTTCACATTTCTGTAAACTTATTTACCCCCTTTTTGGCCTAATTTTCTCATTTCTGTAAACTTATTTACCCCCTTTTTTTGACTAATTTTCTCATTTCTGTAAACTTATTTACCCCCTTTTTTTGACTAATTTTCTCATTTCTGTAAACTTATTTACCCCTTTTTTTGACTAATTTTCTCATTTCTGTAAACTTATTTAGCCCCTTTTTTGACTAATTTTCTCATTTCTGTAAATTTATTTAGCCCCTTTTTTGACTAATTTTCTCATTTCTGTAAACTTATTTACCCCCTTTTTTGACTAATTTTCTCATTTTTGTAAACTTATTTACCCCCTTTTTGACTCACATGCGAAGCAAAAGTGAGTCTATGTACTCACCCGAGTCGTCCGTCCGTCCGTCCCCCCCGTCCGTCCGGCCGGCCGTCCGACGTTGGATATTTCTTGGACACTATTCAGTCTATCAGTACCAAATTTGGCAAGATGGTGTATGATGACAAGGCCCCAAAAAACATACATAGCATCTTGACCTTGCTTCAAGGTCAAGGTCGCAGGGGCCATTTTTACCATTTTCTCTGAAGTTTTTGAGATTGAATACCTCACCTATATATGATATATAGGGCAAAGTAAGCCCCATCTTTTGATACCAGTTTGGTTTACCTTGCTTCAAGGTCAAGGTCACAGGAGCTCTTCAAAGTTGAATTGTATACATATTTTGAAGTGACCTTGACCCTGAACTTTGGAAGATAACTGTTTCAAACTTAAAAATTATGTGGGGCACATGTTATGCTTTCATCATGAGACACATTTGGTCACATATGATCAAGGTCAAGGTCACTTTGACCCTTATGAAATGTGACCAAAATAAGGTAGTGAACCACTAAAAGTGACCATATCTCATGGTGGAAAGAGCCAATAAGCACCATTGTACTTCCTATGTCTTGAATTAACAGCTTTGTGTTGCATGACCTTGACCTTGGGTCAAGGTCACATGTATTTTGGTAGGAAAAATGTGTAAAGCAGTTCTTAGTGTATGATGTCATTGCTAGGTTTAGTTATTTGACCTTGACCCTGAAGGTCAAGGTCATGTAAAGGTCAAGGTCAAGCATGTGAGTCGTATGGGTTTGCCCTTCTTGTTTGACTAATTTTCTCATTTCTGTAAACTTATTTACCCCCTTTTTTGACTAATTTTCTCATTTCTGTAAACTTATTTACCCCCTTTTTTGACTAATTTTCTCATTTCTGTAAACTTATTTACCCCCTTTTTTGACTAATTTTCTTCTCATTTCTGTAAACTTATTTACCCCCTTTTTTGACTAATTTTCTCAGATTTTTGCTGTCTTAAAATGGGTGCTCCACTGTTCCCAATAAATGTGAGCCTGCATGGGAAAACCCGGCTAAAGACGCAGCGAGCTATTTTCGGCTTCAATGGAAATAGGTCAGAAGGGATAAAATTATCATTGTTCAGATTTACTGCTAAATCGCTTTATTGATCACTAGATGATTACCCGGCTGCGCCGGGTGGATCGCGAGACAGAGTATGCCGCGTGGCGGTTCATCGGCTTAGAGCACGTGTTGAAAATGTTCATCCACCAGTTTGTGCCCGGGGTCCACCTGAATATGCCCACCAAATTTGATGCAGATCCGTCGAGAACTCCTGACTATTAATGGTTGCAATGAATATTGACGATGGGAGGGGTAGTATTAGTGGCAATATTTTGAAGATGGGAGGGATTTTGTACACGAATTGCAATACTTAGATGTACTACCTGTGCAGAAAAGTGCTGGTCGTTGTGTGGCGGAAGTGAAAGAAGTGAAGAAGTAGAGCCGAAAAAAAAAGTGTTTAGTTTCGTAATTCGTATCGCGAAACAGTATTTATTCACCGCGGTTCACCGCAATGCGAACACACACACACACACACACACACACACACACACACACACACACACACACACACACACACACACACACACACACACGCACATACACATACAAAAGCCATATATAGAGATAGATGACAGTGGATTCTCCGCGTGGCTATAAATAGATTCGACCTTTGCACTTTTACAGTGAGGACAACGGGTGCAAGAAAAGCGTGCTGGACAGTGACCTTCTAAAAATAGTAACGGGAATATCTGAAGCTGCTTGTCATACCGTAGCATTCTGATCAGTCATCGCTCAATTGGCTATCGCCAGTTATCTCAGAGAATGAGCCGTACTCATTTTGACCTGAGTTCAGGATGATACCGTAGCTGTGATCGGAAGATCAAACTTCAGATTTTGAAGAAGCTCTTTCTCATTCAGTATTCTTGCAAATACCGTACGTGATTGACGCCACACGAAGGAAGGGAGATAAAGGCACAAAACACTGGAGAAGATAAGGAAGAGTTACTGGGAATGGATCTACAGAAAAACCAAAATCGGTTCACCGCGCCGCGCTTAGAGCACGTGTTGAAAATTTTTATCGACCAGATTGTGTCCGGGGTCTACCTGAATATGCCCACCAAATTTGAAGCAGATCCATTGAGAACTTTGGCCGTGCATCGCACACACACACACACACACACACACACACACACACACACACACACACACACACATGCTGTATAGAAGATAGAAGATTCAACTTCATCATCCCAAAAGGATTTCATTTGTGTATTTCAAAACAGCACTGTGAAAAAACTATTACAGTTAGATCAATTCTGTTTTTTGTAAAATATTTGTCAAAGTCTGAAGTTTTATATCATTTCAAAAAGTCATAAGTCCAAATTTTCCCATTTAGCCTGGTTTTCCCATGCAAGCTCAAAAATGAGTAACATTATTTTTCCATGTGAATTCAGGACAGGGCGAGTACTGTGTAATGACCAAGACCAGTCGTCCACGGCCCACATCTACGCCATCGGCGACATTGTGGAGACTCGGCCGCAACTCACACCGGTTGCCATCCAGGCCGGCCGGCTGCTGTCGAGGCGACTCTTCGCTGGATCTTCCGTTCTGGTGAATATTTTTTGTTGTGTTCATCTGTGCATAAGATTTTATTTATATATATGTATAATTTTCTGTAAATCTCAAAGGTAGATATCACTTGTTTTTGTGGGTGTTTTTCTTCTTGTTTGTGTGTGTGCTAAGTTGTATACTGGTGATGTGTTTCAGTGTGACTACGTGAATGTGGCCACCACAGTCTTCACTCCCATCGAGTACGGCGCCATCGGCTACTCGGAAGAAGATGCGACAGAAAAGTTTGGAGAGGACAACATTGAGGTGACTTGATTTTATACGTTCCAAGAGTGAATCATTTGCCTTTTGGGTTGCGTTTTTGCAGAGGGAAAGGGTATTTTGCTGTTAACTTTATTTTGATCAAATGATGAGTGCATAATTATATGGATGGGAATGACTCATTCTGATCAGTCATCACTCAACGGCTATCGCCAGTTATCTCTCTGACCGGACGCTACAGTCCTAAGCGAATCTATCAAAACAAAAATACAGAGTTATCTCCCATATGTTTTTCGCGAGCACTGATCTAAATTTGAGATCAGTGTTCGCGAGACGAAAATGATTGCAGATTGGCCGACTTCGACAGTGATCTCCGTTCTGTTCACAGTTATGAAAAAGACATCGTTCTAAGGTCAAAACAAGTCGAAATTTTGGGACTGCTGACGGAAGGAGACCGTAATATATGGTTTCATCACTGTCAACTGGTTACAGAAAAAATCATCTGCTCCAGTGAGCTCCGAAACCAAACGGTTGATTATCACGTGACACTTTTGCCATATTTAGAGTTGTTTGTACAGTAAATACAGCCGCGAAAAATAGCTCACTTGAAACTGTCTTACATATCAATTCCTTTGTCATTTAAAAATGACAAAACACCATGAAAAATCATTATCGATGATCGCGAATCTGCTTATATTAATAATACATTACAAAAAGCTCTAAATATGTTTAAAAAAAAAATTCGGTTTCCTTGCCAAACAGGAAACTCCTGTCAGGGAGAGAATGAGCCGAACTCATTTTGACCTGAGGTCAGGATGGGGAATGACTGTGCAGAAGAGAAAAGAATTTTTGAAATTAACTTCCAAGAAAGATTCAGCATGCGTGTCAAACCCGAGAGAGACTGGTTTAAATGGCATGTAACTGTAAGTCACCTTTAGTAAGATGCTGAAGGGACATTAAAACCCAAAAACCAAACCACCTTTAGTAAGAATTTTTGTGAACAAACTAAAAAAATTATCATGCTGATATTTTGTGCAGGTTTATCACAGCAACTTCTTTCCTTTGGAATGGTCACTACCTCACCGAGAGGAAAATGTCTGCTATGCCAAGGTCATCTGCAATAAAGCAGAAAATGTAAGTTGAAAATATTATACTCTTCAAGCCATTTCTGTCAATGTGCTGTTGTGTTCTTGGGATGCTTTAATGTTCATGGTTTGCTTGGATTTTAATTTTAATCTATGCTTCGATTTTAATTTGACCCATTTTTACTTTTCTCCAGCTCAAGGCTAAAGTTCCGGGAGAAACAGTGAGAAAGAGTGTTGCTTTTATTTATAGCTTAAAACATAATAACATTAAGAAGATGCTGAGTCAAGTTGCTTCCTGCAAGCACTGACATGCATGAGCATAAATATTTTTTCTTTCAAATATTTCATGTGTTATGCCACTTTGTTTTCTTTTGTTCACTAGCTGGCCTTTGTTATAATAAAGAGATACTGGTTTACCATGAAGGTGATTTAGTGATTTGTTTTCTTTGTTCATGTTTGCTGTTATTTTTAGCAACAGCCCATAAGTTCCATTTAAAAAAAAAAATGTCACGGCAGCCTACAAGATGTTTTTGCTTTGTTCATATTTATTTCTTTTTTTTACATCCCGTAACTTTTTATTTATTTTATTCTTTATTGTTTAGTTTTCTTGTTTAATTAACAAAAATTACCTTTTTTTCTTTGCATAGTTTTTCAAAAGACAGAAAAAAAATATGCTGTTGCACTAAAAGAGAAATTGTAAACAGTAGATGTTGAAGTTAGATGCTTATTGTGTAGTTTCATAAGCAAGTTATTGGCATTAATATTCTTACAAGCATTCTTCATTGTATATGTAGTCATGTGTAACAGTTGGGTAAAAACAAATCAATAACAAATGTGGATGTGTATGTGGAGGTTATTGTGATCTACACAGGGTGTATTGTATTAAGCTGTGATATGGAGAGTGTCCAAATTTGACATCAGATTATAGGTATAGGTATTAGCAGATGAAGCTTAGTATAAGCTTAGCTTGTTGTGTGGTCACAAATGTTTGTATCGTACTATACGTGCCACCCTGTATTTTCGGAATAAAATCTTGTTTTAACCAAGGGATGGAATCTGAATTGTGTTGTTGTCGGGAGCGGATATCAATGAAGATAAATTGCCATTATTTAATACTAACTTTAAAAGAAATAATGAGTGGCTGCTGACACCAGTTGATAATGAATATGTGCGCCTTGAATATGTGCGCGATATAAAATTGCATAAAATTAAAAAAAATATATAAAAATAAAGCCCTGCGGGCGATATAAGCCTCATATTGATTGATTGATAATGTTTAAAATCAAGGATAAGCCACAGATTGTTTATAAAATAGCTACAGTTCTTCAGTTTCAGGGGGGCTTCGTCCCCCAGACCCCCTAAGCTGTAACACCCCCCCCCCCCCCCCCCCCCCCCCTCTCTGGCTTTCTTGCTCCGCCCCTGAATACTGTGTGTTTTTTCGATAAAGTACACTTGTCTTTGTTAACTTGCATTATTATATATCAGGTGTTATTGTGGGCGTGTGTGTGTGTGAGCTTCTGTGTGTGTAGTACAATACTGTTAACCATGGTTATCATCAATTTTGTACGTAGCGCGCGTTCAAACGTTTAATCGTTTTTGAGCTGGTTTATGGTTCATACAAAAGATTACTGAAAGATGCCTCAAATTATTGAAAAGTACCAGTTGCATTCCTGATTTTCATTTGGGGGGGTAAACAGGTCTGACATCCCCCCCTCTCTCTCATCCTCCTCATTTAGGCTTTTTTCTTTCTGGTCCAGTCCTATCTCTGCAGCTGTACCTTCGATGTATACCCCCCGCGGGTTAGGGTGAGTCCCATATTGGTTGGGACGAGAAAGAATTTACCCGATGCTCCCCAAGAGGCAACTAACGGATTCTGTTTCTCCTTTTACCCTTAAGTGTTTCTTGTATAGAATATAGTCAATTTTTGTAAAGATTTTAGTCAAGCAGTATGTAAGAAATGTTTAGTCCTTTGTACTGGAAACTTGCATTCTCCCAGTAAGGTCATATATTGTACAACGTTGCAAGCCCCTGGAGCAAATTTTTGATTAGTGCTTTTGTGAACAAGAAACCATTGACAAGTGGCTCTATCCCATCTCCCCCCTTCCCCCGTCGCGATATAACCTTCGTGGTTGAAAACGACGTTAAACACCAAATAAAGAAAGAACCTTCGATGTATGTTCACTTTGTGTTTTGTTATCCTTACAGGAGCGAGTGATTGGCTTCCACGTGATAGGACCTGATGCAGGGGAGATGACTCAGGGCTTCGCGCTCGCCATGCGCAAAGGTGCCACCAAGGAGGACTTTGACTCCACGATAGGCATTCACCCCACCAATGCTGAGGTATGCTGGATTGCTTTTGACTGCATATACGTTTTCAGAAATATGATATTGATCTTTAGTAAGTGTAGTATTTTCAGAGTGGCTTATTCCTGATTTCTGCTTGGAGAAAATGTGCAAAATCAAATTTCAGTTTGACTTCCACGCATAGCACTATCTTTCAAAACCCAAACTATGTTCAGATTTAGGGCCAATAGGATTTTTAGTTTGAGGTACCTAGCACCAAGGTTAATGTGAAATGGAATCGTAAAACATCTTAGAGACAGAAAACTAAGACTCAGTCCCAGCCAGAATAAATAAAATATTCCCATAAATGACAATGAATCTGTCAAAAAGGAAGAGAAGATGTATATTCCTTGATTGCCTATTATGATCAGAATTTGTTTTGTGTGCACATGTGTAAATCTTTGAGTGTGCGTGTTTGCGTGTGTGCGCGCTAGTGTGTGTTCTTACATGTTCATGATTGTGCTAGTAAAACGTGCATATTTATGCTTACTTAATTTAAACAAAGTTCCACCGACAAGTTGTTGGTGTCGGGTACCTGGAAGATTTTTGTAAGCTGGTTGTTTTTTGTTTCAGACGTTTACCTCTCTTTCTGTGACAAAGAGGAGCGGCGTCAGCACGGAAGTTAGCGGCTGCTGAGGTTAGTTTCCCTGCTGCTTCACCGCCGCGCCCTGCTGGTTCCACGCTCTGTCGACCATCTGAAGCATCTCGCCCGTTACGCTCACTGTATACACACTAGTCACTGTGTCTCGTCATTTGACTGTTAATATTTACGAACATTTTCGTAGTTGTGATGCCTTCAATGCCAGAAAGGACCATTGATGATGTTTTTGTGTTTTGAACTGTTTTTGAAAGCTTTATGATTGAATGAATTACTTATCTTTAGTGTACATAGATAAATAAGGGATTGGGATGCAGGGCCTCACATCCACGTCAGACATCGGACATATGAGGATATTTTTTTTCAAATGTCCTATACATTTTTCATGCAGGAGGACAAATGTCCTATTGTTTTTGTCACAAAGTGGTCAATGTCCGATTATTCTATCATTTGATCCGGACATCGTCAGTACTTCTCAATTTACAGTAGTTTGAATGCTATTTTATCGATGTATTGCGAAGCGATGTGTAGCAGACGAAATTAGACACTTTGTGCCTCTAGTACCAAAGAGTTTCCAAGGCTCGCAACTCGGAATGCTCGAAGCCAGTTGAGAGTTGCCTCACTTCGCGCTTTCCCCGAAAATAACAAACATGCCGCCTAAACGAAATCTGATCCCAGAAAAGGGACAGAAGAAATTACACTTCAAGTCCCTTCCCTCATCATCTGTTAGTAGCACGGAAACTGAGCTTCCTCCAGCCCCAGAGCAGTTAGAGCCCGATCGCCCAGGTGAGAATGTCGATCGTGATGGTCAAACATCGGAGCCGAAGAAAGACACTACCCCCTCCCTCACCCCCACGCGTAACTTCGTCTCAAGCTGGGCGACATCATACCCGTGGGTGTCGCATGACCCAGAGAGGAAACTTATGTTTTGCACCTCATGTCAGCACACAGGGAAGTCCAACACTTTTACCGTTGGCTGTTCGAACTTTCGCAAATCGGCTCTTACCGATCATCAAGAAACCAAAGACCATGCTGTTAGTGTGCAAGTGCCATCTCTCCAGAGAGACAAGGAGATAGTTGAAACCCGACAGCTGACAAAACAAGAAAAGGGGGCAGCTGTGGCAGTCAAAGCTGCTCACTTTTTGCCAAAAAAAGTATTTTTGTTCTTTTACCCTCGTGCCAAGAAACTAGTCAAGTTTAATTATATTTACGTTTTGTTGCGGGAAAAAATGTCCTATTGATTTGTTTTTGTTCAGGACAAATGTCCTATCACTTTTACATTGGCCAGGACATTTGTCCTATGCTACCTGTCATGGATGTGAGGCCCTGGGGATGTCCGTGTGCTGTTAACGAGCTATTAGCTCAAATCTTTATACTAATTTATTTAAATAGTTTTTTCTCTTTTTTGTTGTTGATGGGCTTAGAGTCCAGAATGGTAGTTGACCCAAGTGGATCTCGACTAAAAATGTTGTTAAATGTAAGACACTTGGGAAGGAAAAGGAAAATGAGAAAATAATGGACATGTGTGATTTAGGTTGATAGGAATATTTTGTTTTTCTTTTTTTTTTCCTTTTCATTACTTTATTGTCCCATCGCTGGGAAATTTGGGTCGCTTCCTCCCAGTGGAAAGCTAGCAGCAACGGAGTCGCGCTACCCAAGTGTCTGCGTGTTTAGGTGTATTCAGCCACCTGCACTTATGGCAGAATGACCAAGGTCTTTTACGTGCCATTGTGATGACACGGGGGTGGGACATGGCTTCCGTCTCTGGGTCTGCACATAAAGTTGACCCGTGTTCGTCCCGGCCCGAATTCGAACCTGCGACCTTTCGATCACAAGTCCAGTGCTCTACCAACTGAGCTACCGGGCCCCCAAAATTAATTGACTAAATGGAAAGCGATTTTATTCAGGTATTCCATAAACGAAAATGTTCAAACTAGGCGGATCGTATTTTTTTTTCATTTTCATGGTAGGATCTGTGAGCAACCATGGTCTAACTTCCATCCATATTATTGATGATAAACTGCACTGCCTGTGTTAAGTTTCTCAGTAGCAGTGCAGCCGTACTGACATTGTGAATGTAAATATGTTATTGAAAAGCTACACTAAATTCATGATTTGCGTGTTAACTCTGCCCTAGCTTTCTTTCTCTTTGTAGATTTTTGAATGACAGATTCTATAGTGAACATGACCATTGACATGAAAAAGCACTCATTGAGGCATTAGAAAACATTACTGTAGACTTTTGTGATCTGCGGAGAGGAGCTCTCTTAGTAGATTCTAGACTGTGTGCACAGAGCAACGGAGATGGAGATAACAGAGCACCAGCATGGGCGCCAGAGCAGCAGGGAAACTTCTTCGAAACCCAGAGCGTTACATTTTGCCGGTGCCGCCAGTGTGCAGCATTATGACGGCTTCGTCTTTAAACCTCTTCCAGGGGTGGACGTCGCCTGAGAACCCGCAAATTGTATAGCTTAACCTTTCTGAACGACTGCAGTGGAAAATGTGCAAGAAATGGTTTTTTTGTTTTTTTAATTTCTAAAGAAATGTTTGTGTATTTTGTTTCATGTTTTGCTGTATTGTAGCCTCCTTTAGTGTGTGTGTCTTTTCTTCACTCCTTCTGTTGCACTAATTACAGCAATTAATTTGGTTTAAAGTGATCTGTGTCCGTTACTTCCGTTACTGAATTTTGTATTTGACTGAGTTTTTATATTTAGTCAAGTTTTGACTAAATATTTTAACATCGAGGGGGAATCGAAACGAGGGTCGTGGTGTATGTGCGTGTGTGCGTGTGTGTGTGTGTGTGTGTAGAGCGATTCAGACTAAACTACTGGACCGATCTTTATGAAATTTGACATGAGAGTTCCTGGGTATGAAATCCCCGAACGTTTTTTTCATTTTTTTGATAAATGTCTTTGATGACGTCATATCCGGCTTTTCGTGAAAGTTGAGGCGGCACTGTCACGCCCTCATTTTTCAACCAAATTGGTTGAAATTTTGGTCAAGTAATCTTCGACGAAGCCCGGACTTCGGTATTGCATTTCAGCGTGGTGGCTTAAAAATTAATTAATGACTTTGGTCATTAAAAATCTGAAAATTGTATAAAAAAAATAAAAATTTATAAAACGATCCAAATTTACGTTTATCTTATTCTCCATCATTTGCTGATTCCAAAAACATATAAATATGTTATATTCGGATTAAAAACAAGCTCTGAAAATTAAATATATAAAAATTATTATCAAAATTAAATTGTCCAAATCAATTTAAAAACACTTTCATCTTATTCCTTGTCGGTTCCTGATTCCAAAAACATATAGATATGATATGTTTGGATTAAAAACACGCTCAGAAAGTTAAAACAAAGAGAGGTACAGAAAAGCGTGCTATCCTTCTTAGCGCAACTACTACCCCGCTCTTCTTGTCAATTTCACTGCCTTTGCCATGAGCGGTGGCCTGACGATGCTACGAGTAAAATGGCATTGCGTTTCATTCTGTGAGTTCGACAGCTACTTGACTAAATATTGTATTTTCGCCTTACGCGACTTGTTATTTATGTGTTAGTTTGGTATTATGCTTATCAGAGCTGAACATGTTAAAGCAATGACATTACTCCAGCAGTTGAATATTGGAGTTGTTTACACAGATTTAGTGCGACACCTTGCTTTGTTCAGTGTACATGTAGCTATGAACATAAATGTTTTCACCAGAGGAAGCCTTCATTATCTTCATTTAAAAAAAAATAGATCATCAGGTACTTTGGATATTCTTCTCTACAGAACCATGTTTTCTTTTTCTCTCCCTTTCCTGTTTCAGTGTGTGTGTGTGTTATTTTTTTTATAATTAACACAATTTGTGAACATTTACTTGCACACATTCTGCTGCAGTGGTTTTAAATGATATTGTATATATGTACATGACTAGTTTTTGCATACATGTGTTTATCTCTGACTAGTGCTGTCCAATGCACTCACTCACAGATAATAATGTAGTTTGTACTGAATCAACTCTGGTAAACAGTTGATAATAAACTCTGTTGTGAACTTTCTTGCTGTTTAGGTGTTCCGTTTCACGGTCTGTGTGTATGTATGTGTGAGAGAATGTTTGTTTGCGTGTATGAATATGTGTGCGTTTCAGCTCATGTGCATCATTCATCAGATGTACTGGTTTGTTTTGTTTTTTTACTAATCCATCATAACATTTCAAGTGTATTTATAGAAATAAGTGGGCTAGTAGCAAGAATTCCAAATAACATGTGTGACATAACATGTACTTTCTTTGGCATATATGGTCACGGCTCAGAAATGGCGTCGAACTCCACCCTTACCCCATTCAAACGCCCCACACGCGCAGTTATGGTTTATTCTACCTTTGAAAGTACTGACACGGGGTGCAGATATGAATACAGTTACTATTCTGGTAGAAACCGAAAGGTTTGATGACTTTGTTTTCGAGCAAGGCGCAATAGTAGAGTGAATTTACGTCGATTTTCGGGCCGGAAGTACTTTTTTACTTGGTGTCGAAACGTCGTATTTGCGCGTACTACACACTGTTTGGATAAGAACTTGATGGAGAGGGAAAGAGAAGGTGTTAGTTATTGTTTACATACTGCACGATAACCAGTACCTCACCCCAACAGTCGGCTGAGATCAAGTTTAGATCCAACGGTGAGTATGTTACTTTTCGTGTTTGGAGTCACGTAGGCAGTTTTAGCTTTTGCCGCGCTTTTAATAATGATGACAGACGTTGAACTAAGCGAGGACAAGAAAGAACAATCTACTACTTAAAAAAAAAAATATGCACAAACACAGAAGACAAAGCAATGAAAATAAGTCTTAAGTTCGTTGTTGTGTACTTTCGTGTTACCGCGAAAAGTAACAACGTAAATCAAAGTTGTTTATCGACATGTTCCTGACTTCCAACGGTGGAAACAACTGTTCTATCGTCTGCTACAAAGTTGCATTGACTGTCTCGAACTCAGAACTCAGTGTGGCATGGAGGAGATGGACGTAAACGGCCAAGGTAAGAACCACTGGTTTTTCGTTGTATGTAACGCACTCACCTGCAGTTTGAAACACTGTTATTTTCACTAAATAACAACTTACTTCCTTTTTTTTTCATCTGAAAGTTAGAAGTGTTATTGTGATTTGTTTTGATCAAATTTGCATTTTTTAGGACAAAGATTTTTCTTTATTTTGATTTTTAAAGACATCTGTTTGAGACGATTCAACCAATTTCCCAAGTTATTCAGCGTTCATGTCATTGCATGTGTTT
This sequence comes from Littorina saxatilis, assembly GCF_037325665.1. Lineage (NCBI taxonomy): Eukaryota > Metazoa > Mollusca > Gastropoda > Littorinimorpha > Littorinidae > Littorina > Littorina saxatilis. The sequence goes on from NC_090248.1 coordinate 29,675,723, forward strand.
TTTCTGGCCTTTTCTATAGTCTTTCCATACAGTTCACCTTGTGCTTTGTTTTCATGCCATTTTAATGAAATGAATTACAGGAAAAAGAAATATATGTTTTTTTACATTGTGTGTGTTACTCACACCACTCGCACATCGTGAGAGGTAACACACTCCAATAGTTTGTACAGTTATCTTGAAAATTATTTAAATCTTGCTTGAACAAAAAAAGGAATGAATCAAGTAAACAGAAAATGATGTCTGCGTTTATTGTTTTGAATTAGAGGTTGTTTTTTTAGGAACAGTGTTGAGTGCGTTACTCACACCACTCGCACATCGTGAAAGGTAACACACTCCAATCGTTTGTAGAGTTATCTTGAAAATTATTTAAATCTTGCTGGAACAAAGTAAGGAATGAATCAAGTAAACAGAAAATGATGTCTGCGTTTATTGTTTTGAATTAGAGTGGTTTTTTTTAGGAACAGTGTTGAGTGTGTTACTCACACCACTCGCACATCGTGAGAGGTAACACACTCCAATCGTTTGTACAGTTATCTTGAAAATTATTTAAATCTTGCTGGAACAAAGTAAGGAATGAATCAAGTAAACAGAAAATGATGTCTGCGTTTATTGTTTTGAATTAGAGGTGTTTTTTTTAAGGAACAGTATTGAGTGTGTTACTCACACCACTCGCACATCGTGAGAGGTAACACACTCCAATAGTTTGTACAGTTATCTTGTTCTGATTTGATTTTTTTTTTGCAGACTGTCCGTATGAAGTGTGTGGAACTAAGAATAGATTGACTGCTGAAACAGTAATCTTTTCAGTTCTTTGAGAACTTGTTTGATCGTTGTTTTGTTTATTGGTGTTCATGTAACACACACACTTTCCTAGGGTACCTAGATATGCAGATTATTGCTGTCGGAGAATGTGTCAACAATAGTTTCAATAGTTGTGTAGCAACCATGGACTGTCATTCTTACAATTAATTTCACAATTAACTGAATGCACTGAATTAGGAACAACGTTTTGTTCATGTTATGACAGTGTTTTGTAACATACTCATTGGCGAATAAACAACATTTTTCTTAATAACTTCAAAATCCGCCTTCAACCTAAGATTTTTTTGTTGGGTTTATCAAGTTTTTTTGTACAGTGTATTGTTTTCATTACCAAGTGGATGGATATATGCTTTATACCTTACAAAATAATGTGAAGTAAGACTTTTTTGGTGAAATGTAACACACTCAGTGTTCAAAATGAGAAAATCTTCTCTGTATTGTGAATTGGAGCATGGTAGAAGTCAGAAGACATCATTGATAGGTTGTTATGGTTTTGCTCTTTCATTTTTCATTCTTTTGCATGCATTTTTCATGTGAATATCTTGACAGTGTCCTAAAGTTTGATTTTTTTGGTGAAATGTAACACACTCATTGGAAACTTTTAGGAATGACTTGACAGATAACTGATAATGGGAATAACGGGTCCGGTATCATTGCTGCATTTCAACTCTTTACTATTATGTACTTGTTTCTCTTCCCATTACATGTATTTCTAAGGTTTTGTGTGTAAAATAAATAGGAATTTCGCAGTTTTGAATGTCTGTGTTGTGAGACACAGAAAGTTGATTTTTGTTTGAATACATTTTGACATCTTGTTCTGATTTGATTTTTTTTGCAGACTGTCCTTATGAAGTGTGTGGAACTAAGAATAGATTGACTGCTGAAACAGTAATCTTTTCAGTTCTTTGAGTACTTGTTTGATCGTTGTTTTGTTTATTGGTGTTCATGTAACACACACACTTTCCTAGGGTACCTAGATATACAGATTATTGCTGTCGGAATATGTCAACAATAGTTTCAATAGTTGTGTAGCAACCATGGTGTCATTCTTACAATTAATTTCACAATTAACTGAATGCACTGAATATGAACAACGTTTTGTTCATGTTATGACAGTGTTTTGTAACACACTCATTGGCGAATAAACAGTATCTTTCTTGATAACTTCAAAATCTGACTTCAACCTGAAGATTTTTTGTTGGGTTTATCAAGTTTTTTTGTACAGTGTATTGTTTTCATTACCAAGTGGATGGATATACATGTATGCTTTATACCTTACAAAATAATGTGAAGTAAGACTTTTTTGGTGAAATGTAACACACTCAGTGTTCAAAATGAGAAAATCTTCTCTGTATTGTGAATTGGAGCATGGTAGAAGTCATAAGACATCATTGTTAGGTTGTTATGGTTTTGCTCTTTCATTTTTCATTCTTTTGCATGCATTTTTCATGTGAATATCTTGACAGTGTCCTAAAGTTTGATTTTTTTGGTGAAATGTAACACACTCATTGGAAACTTTTAGGAATGACTTGACAGATAACTGATAATGGGAATAACTGGTCCGGTATCATTGCTGCATTTCAACTCTTTACTATTATGTACTTGTTTCTCTTCCCATTACATGTATTTCTAAGGTTTTGTGTTTAAAATAAATAGGAATTTCGCAGTTTTGAATGTCTGTGTTGTGAGACACAGAAAGTTGATTTTTGTTTGAATACATTTTGACATCTTGTTCTGATTTGATTTTTTTTGCAGACTGTCCGTATGAAGTGTGTGGAACTAAGAATAGATTGACTGCTGAAACAGTCATCTTTTCAGTTCTTTGAGTACTTGTTTGATCGTTGTTTTGTTTATTGGTGTTCATGTAACACTCACACTTTCCTAGGGTACCTAGATATGCAGATTATTGCTGTCGGGGAATGCCTTTTTTCGCAAATGAAGATCAAGGTAGATACTAAATAATGCAGTTAACTTTTATTGTGTAATAGGTTTACTGTTAACTGTATATTAGAAAACAATGTGTGACACGGTGTTATGTAACACACTCCAGTTAAAATTTAAAATGCAATTCATTCCGCAATAATTGATGAAAATACATTGTTACTGCCCAGACACAACTAAACACATAAACAGTTTTGCTGGACCCCAAAATGGAAAGTAATCCAAGAGTTTGTATTTGTGACTCAAGTGTCCCACAAATTCGACACCTTTTCTGAGCCATGACCATATGTTAGTCTTTGTGTGTGTGTCATGTACAGGTCTGGTTCAAAAGCTCATCTGAATTAATATCTGCGCGCGTGTACTGTGTTCTGACTTGTACTTCGCTATCATACTCAGCTTATCAAGGGACCTCATTGAACAAGAGTCGTCTTTCCTGCAAAGTTTAAATTGCAATGTGTTCTGTTGCTTGTTTTTTTTTCCTTTCCTAGATTTATTGTTGTTGAGGCTGGTTTTTGTGGTTAACCTGCACTTATATCCTCTTGTCTTAATTGTGAAGTGCATTTCAACTCAAAGTGAACAAGATAAATTCATTCAAACCTTCACCCTGCTTCTTGGGTCATGAACGACCCAGAGCCCCATAAAAGTGTCTGTATCTCTGAAATTATTCAGAGGTTTTGCTTGAGACTTGATGTAATACTCAAACACCATACGAACTGCCTACTGACCAAGTCTCAAATGGGCATGTTTGTTACTCAAGAAAATAAACTTTGACCAAATTTGAACAACACAGTCAGGATGGTGTGGGTCCATTCTGATTCATCATCGCTCCACGCTATAGCTTTTTTTAAGTCCCTCTGACCGGACGCTACAGTCCTACGCGAATCTATCAACAGAAGAATACAGAGTTATCTCCCATATGCAGACATGGGATTCTTCCGTAAATTTACGGAATTCCGTAAATTTTTAGGCTCCAGGGATCATTTTTGAGATTCGTGCAAATCCGCTGAGAAAATTTTGGGGTATATGTAGGTATAGACCCAAGTTTTTTGGCCGGTCCGCTGATCGCGACGCTCCATTCCATACTATTCTTGAACGGTTGGTTCCTAAAACGGTCAGACTGTTGCTGGTCGATCCGTATGGGAACGCGCTCTTTGTCTCCCACAGTCACCGTTTCAACGTAGCTATCGGGGATTCAGTATAAGCATACCGTATGAGAATGATTCGGCGCCATTTTTACATCGCTTCGAGCCACCTGCCAAAATGATGAGGAAGCTAAAGCGAGACGAAACCATTCTTGCCCGGGAAATTGACCAGCAGAAGTACAAGAAAAATCTCTGGAGATTCGACTGGCTCGATGAAGTTGTATCATTGAGCTGGAAATACGAGAAAGGCCAGAAGACACAAGACGTGAAACTGAAAGTTGGCGATGCTTTTGCTAAAATCAACTTGCCGGGAAAAGCTCAGTGCACTTTGTGCAACGATGTTAATGTTATCAACTACGGCTCCAATGGAAAGACTGCCCTCAAAAGCCACTTGAAAAGCAACAAGCACCTGACTATCCTGAAAACCCAGTCGGGTAATCAGTCACTGGGGTCGTTTGGCACCGCAAGGACGGTAAGAACATTGAAACCACACCGTCACACGCCACCACCCCCCCCCCCCCCCCACCTCTCTCTCTCTCTCTCTCTTTCTCCTCCTTATTTTGAGTCTTAGCGTAAAATTAATTTGAGAAACATGGGAAGGAAGAGAAGGGGGGGGGGGGGCTATGATTAAGCTGAAATATGCATTTCAGGGCCATTTTTGTGTGTCTAAAACACTAAAAACCTTCAGCTTCTGGGGGCAAAGCCCCCAGACCCCGACCAGGGGCGTCGCCCCTGGACCCTACTGGGGGCCTTCTGCGGCCCGCAGACCCCCACCTTCTTTTTCCTTACTTATCACTTTTTCTGAATCCCATGTCTGCATATGTTGTTCGCTAGCAGTGTTTGCGAGACGAAAATGATTGCAGATTGGCTTCGACAGTTGTCTCCGTGCTGTTCTTCAGTTATGATAAAGACATTGTTCTAAGGTCAAAACAAGTCGAAATTTTGGGACTGCTGCCGGAAGGAGACCGTAATGTATTGTTGCATCACTGTCAAAAAATCGTCGGCTCCAGCAACCGCCGAAACCAAACGGTGGATTATCACGTGACACTGTTGCCATATTTAGAGTTGTTTGCACAGTAAATACATCCGTGAAAAATAGCTCGCTTGAAACTGTCTAAAATAAAAATTCCTCTGTAATTCAAAAATTACAAAACACCATGAAAAATCATTAGCGACGATCGCAAATCTGCTTATATCAATAACACATTACAAAAAGCTCGAAATATATTAAAAAAAATCGGCCAAGGCATCCTGTCGGGGAAAGAATGAGCCGAACTCATTTTGACCTGAGTTCAGGATGGGTGTGTGTCATGTACGACCCATATTGAATTTCAGAAGGAATTTTACGGTGTTCATCCTTATTCGGATGGTGTGGGTTGTGTACGTCCCATACTCTACAAAGAGGCGCTAAAAAGTGTATCCCTATTCGGATGGCAAGGGTCGTGTACGAGACATACTTTTAACATGGAATCCTTTAGAAAGAAGGGTAGTACACCACCCACATCTGGACTGTGTATAGTCCAAAGCTTGATCCGGTAAAAGTTAAACAACCAAATTAAAGGAAATGCACACACTGATAAACAAATTTACTCCGTTCAAAACATTTGCAACCATGTGCATCCGAAATATATTTAGTTCATGTATTGTCACATACACCTTCCATTTCATACACACCTTCCATTTCACACTTTCACACTCTCATAGTCAAAGAGGTAAATAAATGAGAAAAGAGACCATTAAGTTGATCTTCACGACGACACTGGAAGACATTTAACTGAACTGCGGAAATCCAAAATTGGTTTTGTCTGAAAAAAAGACAGATTTCTTACTTTGTACATCACAAACATTTCATGGCTTGTAATAAAACTTGATATGCAGACTGGAAACTTAACACCTGATTCATCGTTTGCTCTGAACAAGCATTTCCAATAAACAGTGCAAACATGTACAAAAAGCTGTAAAGCAGTATAACTTAAGCTTTACCCATTCAGTCACTCGGCATATTTCCTTACCATTTACACTTTCTATGCCAGTTTAAAATGAGGTTGATGGTCTGTCCACTGAAGTGGATTCCAGAATAACAGTTTCTTTGTCTTCTTCTCGGAGGGGGCAGCGTCTGGCACCGCTTTTCTGAACTCTGTGAGTTTTCGACGAGAGAGGAAATCCGCAGCCATGTTTTCTGTCCGCTGAACATGACTGGCACAAAGCTCGAAGGAATACTTCTGTGACGTGAAATAGAGTATGCGGTAGAGTTTCCCCCAGCGTTTCTGCTTGGTTTCGCTGCGCACACCCTGGTTGACTAAACGAACGACGTTCAAGTTGTCGGTCCATACCAACACCCGCTTCCCTACAAACTTGTGCTTCCACGTGTAGCATGCAGCCACCACGGAGTACAACTCACAGAACGTGCTGTCCATCCGAATGGAGTTCTCCGCTTCACACAGCCTCTCTCGGGCGTGAAATTCCGGAGCCCCTGGAAAATGCTGGGACCAGGTGTTGGCCAACCAGCGTACACGGTTAACATCCTTCTTCACAAGGTAAGCACCGAAGCCGCAGGCTGAAGCGTCAGAATAAATTTCGTAGTGTGGATCGAACTCCTCTCTTGTCAAACCCGTCAACTCAGCTACTTCTAGACTGCACAGTTGTCGATTAATGGGTGGAAGACGCTTCTTTGTGAGCTGGTTTTTGTTATCTAAGAGGCCTTGGGACTGCAAAACAGAAATTAAGAAGGTTACTAGGGGATCACAATACGCCGCTAAGATCCTGCAATGGATAGGTGAGCATTTTATAAATTACTTTAAATATTGTATGGATATACTTCTTTGTTAGCTGGCCTGAAACCGAAAGGCCCTGGCACTGCAATTAAAGTACAATACAGAGATGGAAAGTTATTTAGAGATCAAAATAAATCATTGTCATCTTTCAGAGCAAAGTTTCATACAAAACGGCATTCTGTGCTGTTTGCATTTGACTCAAGCAAAAGGAAGGTTAACTTTATTGTTTGGTTTGGTTTGTTTCATTACGCTGAATCATTGAGATCACTCACCTTCAGTTTCATACAGGTGAGCAGGGCTGCAGAGTACTCGGACAACTCAGGGGATGGACCATGGGAGCAGACGTTGAAACTATACGGCCACTCGGCCACAACGTCTGTTCGCCACAATTGTTTCACTGGACATGCATTCATCCCCAATCTTTCCTCAGAATGTTGGGACTCAGTACCGCCTGTGGGTGACGTGCTGAAGAGAAACGGTTGAGGAGGACGGTTGAAGGGGTCAGGGACGGAGTGCAAGGTCTGTAGCGTTTTGTTGACAAAGTCTGGGCTCACAGGAACAATGCTGCCGGGGGTGTTCTCATACAAGAGCCCGATGCTCTGTGAGACCAAATGAATACAAACATTAGGCCCCCCCAAAAAAATTGTCTGTTTCTGGTAACATGGCTAAAAAAAATAAAAAAATTTTTACCCCAAATGTATACCAATAAAACTAACGTTAAAAATTGCGCAAAGAGACTGGATTCACTATATATAGAGACAAGACACTCAACACATTTACAAATCGTCAGCGGACTTTCGTTTTCACACGTTTTTGTTGTTCATTTTCTCACCCTGTCCTTTACCACCAAAAAAAAATAAAACATTTTTGAGTTTGGAAAAAAAAAGTTTAGGGTCGGCGCCGAAATTTAGGGTCGGTCGGGTGACCAGAAACAGACAATTTTTTTTTTTGGCCTTAGTTCCCTGCTTGTGACAGGGTTGATATAGTGGAAACAATGCAAACACTGTACACATGATAACTACAGTACGTGCAACCCCCTCACCCCCCACCCCCACAGGACCGTAAATCTTAGAAAGTCAGGTCTCAAAAAGGAAAGAGCCTTAACCATTGAGGTAAATGAACAGATTTTCTTGACTAGGATCGTAACAAGGAGACAAGTCTTCAAAGGAGTTGTCATTGTAAGTCAAACTGCTGTATCAGTTTTGTTTGTTTGTCTTTTACCTACATATGCACCAGTCTCACTGTGTTCAAAAAGACTGACTAAGACACTGGCCTTTTGAATTCTTAAACAATACAAGAACTAATTGCTATTGGCAGAATTGAAACTCTTAAGTACTGAAAGCATTTTTTCTTTCTTTCGTTCTACAACTAGAAAACTCTTACAAAAAGTTACAATAAAGAAAACTGAAAAGTGGCTGAGAAAACAACAAGTAAACCAGCGCACAAAGTAACTCTCGCTGACAGTTTAAACTTTAATAGCTTTCTTGATTAACAGTTTCCTACCTTGAACAGATCACAGGCCAGAAGATAGGCATTTTCTTCAGCTCCTGTGACGGAAGAGTGGACAGCAAAAATGGTCACCTTGCTTGGCCATTCTAAGTGGAGCTTGGCCCTCCAAAACTGACCACACAGTTTGGGCGACAGCGTCACACTTGGCTCCGCTGTCATGCCGCATTCCACCAGCGGTCGGAGGAGATCGTGTATCAAACACTTCGGATCTCGGTAGATCCTCCTGAGGGTCTTGGCTGAAAACAGAGAGATCATCATTTGTATTCTGTCAGTAAGGCAAAGGGGTCTTGGTCGACCAAAAGTGGGTGCATTCCCCCGAGGTGCACTTCCTGTAGGTGTTTTTCTCACTCAATCTCGTGCCCTACGCAAGACTGCCATAAACAGTCGAGTTCAGTTTCACTTTGATAAGATTGAAGTACTGCTACACCGCTTTGCCGCACCCGGGTGCATTCCCTGTATACAGGAAAAACGCCTGCAGGAAATGCACCCACATTTGCATGGTCGACTTACACACCTTCTGAGTCAGTAAAAGATGTACGTACTGCTGGCAACTCCTAGCTGTGATGATATTAATAATTCGATGACGAAATCTAATGTCATCTGATAGGATGTGGTAATTGTACTTTTGCACATGCGCGCTTGAGCAGTTGTCAACGAACATCGACACCCCATGTATGATCAGGTCAGGAATAGAGAGATTGTAGAAGAAGCCCACAGCTTTTGTCAGTTTATGCTAATGTGATATATGAGACTGTGCCAAAAGGTCAGGTGTCATGTCTACTGTCCCGAATGACACACGATTGCTGACATTTCACCATTGCCAACAGAATAAACAAATAAGAAATAGGTAGAAAATGAATGTGAAAACTGACTTTAATTGTTGATCAGTATTTTCTATACCACTAACAAATAATCTACTTGCACATAGCTGTTTGGCAAATGTATGTTGCATGGGACACACTGACATGAAAGTGGAAGATGTTTTTCCCTCTAGAGAAACTACATATCAAGTTACACTTTTTGTGCTCTTCCATTCCAGTTGGCAATCAATTGTTAACGCATGTTATTAGAAAAAATAGAACGAAAACAGATTAGATAGAATGAAAAATGTACTGGTGATGTCATTTGGGACATACTGACATGAAAACGTCACCTTTTGGCACAGTCTCGTATACTGTTCAAAAAAAGAAACGCATAGTTGCTACTTGCCAAATTTGTTTTATTTTTCAAAAAAATTAACAGAAAATCCAATATTTAGATTATTTGTTTGAAATTTGGTATGGACACAGTTGAATGCACACACAGTTCATTTGCATCTTCAAATCAATCAGTCAATCAATACGATTGGGTGCCAAGGCTGTCAAGTCAGTAGGGGGTGTGACTGCCTTGAGCAGCAACAACTGCCCGGCACCTTCTGGGCATGGACTGGATCAGATGCCGGATATCTTGCTGTGGGATGGTGTCCCACTCCTCCTGAAGTGCCTGCAATAGATCGCGGTGATTTGCCGGCGCTTCTTCTCGCCTGCGCACACGTCTGTCCAATTCATCCCAGAGGTGTTCTATCGGGTTCATGTCTGGCGACATGGATGGCCAGGGAAGCACCTGGACATGGTGGTCGGTGAGGAACTGGGTGGTGAGTCGTGCTGTGTGCGGGCGAGCGTTGTCCTGCTGGAATATGGCATCCTGGTCAGCCAGAAGAGGAAGGGCGTGTGGGCGCAGAATTTCCTCCACGTATCGCTGGGCAGTTATGCGCCCTTGGACGTGCACCAGGGTGCTCCTTCCAGCGGTATTGATCGCCCCCCACACCATGACGCCTCCACCACCATGAACGGGTGCCTCATCCACACAGTTGGGCGCGTAACGTTCGTTTACTCTCCGGTAGACCCTCCTCCGACCATCATGTCGCTGGAGCAGGAAGTAGGACTCGTCGCTGAACCACACGTGTCTCCAGTGATTCCGGACGGTCCAGCGAAGGTGCTGGTTGCCCCACTGCACTCGGTTCTGGCGATGGCGGCGGGTGAGGACAGCTCCTCTGTGAGGTCTGCGAGCTCTCAAACCAGCTTCATGCAGGCGGTTCCGCACGGTCTGGTCCGATAATCGGTGTGGCCCGGGGAGAGCCTGGACAGAAGATGAGGCCGACAGGAAACGATTCCGGAGGTGGCGGAGCCGTATGAAGCGGTCGTGAGCAGCAGTTGTCGCCCTTGGTCTTCCCGCTCGTGGCAAGTCAGCAACGGAGCCAGTGGCTTGAAACCTGACCCACAGTCTACTGATGGTGCTCTGGGACACGTGGAAGTGCCTGGCGATTGCACTTTGACTTTGGCCTGCTTGTAAACGACCCAATGCAATTTGGCGGTCTTCTCTGCTCAATCGGGCCATCTTTCGTCGCTGAATTGTCGTCTGATTTCTTTGTGGCGAACAATCCGCTTTTATGGGTTTTGGAAGACATGGTGAGAGCTCAATATTCCCCGAGTTTCACGAGATTACACTGAAGCATGACGAGTGGTCATGCCAAATGAGCAATTTTGACATTGTAGCCACTGATAACGCATGCGTCACGTGCAGAGCTCACTTGTGGCAATGGACGAAAGGTCGACGACCAGATAAACATTTTCTGCAGTTTGGTGGATATCCTTGTAGCCATATAACTAAATTAACCAAATATTACAAGCTATGCGTTTCTTTTTTTGAACAGTATATATTATACGTATATACTAGCAAAAATTTTTGCTAACTTTGTAACCCAAGAAAACTCCTGCATTCATAGCACTGACAAGAAAAATCCAACAAAACGAACTGTTTGCTTGTGTTTTTGTTCTGAACAAAGCCGGTTTTCAGTCAAATTTACCTTCTGTCTCGGATGGAACCTCCCATATCTTACGGTGTCTTGCTGAAGAATGAATGGAGCGATCATTCAATGCTGGTTTGCTGTTGAGCAATGACAGCAAACCTTTCTGCAACGCTGTTGCTGTTGTTCCAAAGTATTGCAGACGAACTTTTTGAAATGGTGTTAGCAGCTGAAACTGAAAGCGGCACATTCTCTGCGTGAACGCTGCCATTCTAATGGCGTTTCTCTAACAAGGAGGTGATTTTTGGATGCCCCTTCACAAAACTACCGAAACGGAACTATGGTAGAGGGACATCGTCACACATTAGAGGAAAAGTCCGTCTGTTGACATCTGACGCCATCTTGACTCAGCTCAACAGCTTTATCCTCCTCAAACCATTAACCCTACTAATCCGGAATATTCATTTTTGAGAATAAAGCCAGGTAAGAATACAAACAAACAAATAATATTGTGTGTGTGTGTGTGTGTAAGTGTCTATTTGTTTGTTTGCTTTTTACGTTTCTTTGATTACTTCATTGTGTTAATAGACTGATACTACTGGTTTGAAGTGCACATCAATTAGCAATGTTGATGCAATCACTCTTTTCCCTCCTTTTAGTCTTTCAAATAGGTTACCGTTCATATATAGCCTATATAGCAAACAGGAATTGCAAAGAAGTTCAAATCATTTAACTTCAGTTTTCACCAACACTCATGCCTATAGTTGCTAAACTGAAATCGTCAAAATACAAATAGTCAGTCTACACTGACCTGAAGAAAAGTACAGAGACTATGTCACATTGGTTGTAACCATGTAAACTTTAGACTTGAAATGAAAATGCTAAGTGAATACCTAACATCTATTAGGAGATTTGAAGATGTGTTTTCTTCTTTTTGCGTGTGTTCAACATGCCGAGCTGAGATGAATGCCAACGACCGACATTTTCAAAACCTTTGCAATACAATGGACTCCCCGTAAAGACCTCAATTAAGGACAAACCCACACCCACATCTCTCTTCTCTCCCCCCCCCCCCCCCCCCCCCCCCCCCCCGCTCACTTAGCCTCGCTTTTTTCAGATGTTCTGTTCATAGCGTCTTTAAAATATACCCCTCATTTTACAACTTCCTCCCGTTTAGGGCCTGTTTTCTGTAGGTTTTTTGGTGTGGGTCAAGTTTTTTTTTTTTGGGGGGGGGGGGGGGGGACGGTCCTAAAAAGCGATTCCACATTTCAGAAATGCAAGTTTACTCCAAGCGTCCAGAGCAAAGCTGATCCTTTTGCATTTCCAAAACACGTTGTGCAGTTGTCGATACTTACGTCAACACGGAAGCCTTTTTATGGGGGCGAGGACGCCCCCATTCTATACGGATAGTTTCGAGGTTGACCATGGGCAGCGCCATTTTGTTGTGAAATACGTCATCAGTTTGTGTACACAGGAAGTTGTGACATCCGTCACCCTATGGGAGGGGTGACGTCAAAATTGTTCATCTGTAGAAAGTTGTGAAATCCGTCACCCTATGGGAGGGGTGACGTCAAAATTGGTCATCACAGAGTTTGTGTAACACAGGAAGTTGTGAAATACGTCACCCTATGGGAGGGGTGACGTCAAAATTGTTCAACAAAAACATGATATGTCGCAATGTGCAGGGTCAACTGCAACAAACTCAAACCGAGCCATTCATACCTAGCTGTATTTGAGTGACTTATATACCCGACATTTTTATTTCTTATTTTTAGCACAGGTGTAGGAAAAATCATGAACCAAAATGTTATTTATTTTCTAATTTAACATTTTTTTTACAAATATGACCATGGTCTTTTAAACATACAGTGACATTAAACATTGTTATGTTAAAAAAAAGAAAAAAGAAAAAAAGCTTTTGTGCACAAATCAGAAAATACATTGTACATTTTACCTACAGGCCAAACCGTGAGTGTCTGTGGCAAAGCCCGACCCAGGAAATTGCACTGATTTTATATTTAGATCAGAGAGAAATTGTCAAGAACAGGCGCTTGCATTTGGATGTGTCCAATGATAGTAGGTTTGGTTGTGATCAATCAGAATAATGTAGGAATAAAAATGTATGACAGTTTAGTATGATGACATGTAATTCACATATGCTGAAATATGATATTATACATCATGTAATATTATTATGGCTGTTGCCATGACCATGAAACCCAACAAAGGTTTAATGTAATGTAATTCAAAATACCAAAACCGAGCACCTATTAATCTCGTCTTTGCGCGTGAAGATTGAGGCCGTCTGCCAGTAGCGGTTAGGTCATACAGTGGAACCCCTCTCTAGCGACCTTTAAAATGTTGACAAAAATCGGTCCTTGTGGAGGGGGGTCCTTACAGAGGGAGGGGGGCGGAGTCAGGGGGCCACAAAGAAAGTCAGATTTAAAAAAAAAAGAAAACAGAGAAGTTTGAGTTGCTGACGACCGTTCTCTCTGAAAGCAAACTGCTTCGATTTCATGTTTGTCCTTGGTGTCCACCAGTTCTGGTGCATGTACTACCCTGGCCAAGTTTCCTCTCAAGACATCAAAGAGACCGCCCCAGTATACTCTACAGCCTCTGGGCGAACCACCTCTCATAGCTAAAACTGGGTCAATGACCCCTGGGAAGAAGGTCAGTGTCTATAAAAATTTTACTCCTAGGCCTGCGGCCAGGGGGGGGGGGAGTATACCGGTACCATTTGAGAATCAGACCAAATGAGAATTGAACCATTTGAGAACATCCTTTTTTTTCAATCACTACATCGAAGGCCTGCGGCCCGGGGTTCACATGGGTTGGTTTGTTTGTTTGTTTCAAACCCACACCCATATACACACATTTCCCATTTAAACCATTTGTCGGCCCCCTGTCGATATTTATCGACTAAGTTCCTTGTGGTCTATTCCCTTTTGTTTTGCCATCGTCTGGACGTTTTTTGGTTGGCGCCTCTTTTTGACTAGCCAACTGAACTGATCGACCTAATTGTCGATACATCCCTCAACTCGAAGCTTTCTGATTGGATATACTTTGCAGATATACCGTCTCAGTTTAGTCAATATCGTGTGTCGAAGTTAAGAACGCGCGCGTATCGGACGGTGTGTGTGTGTGTGGTGTGTGTGTGTGTGTGTGTGTGTGTGTGTGTGTTCGCGCGTGGCATCCTGTCTTCTACTGACGTAAGTGATGTCATGGCTTTAAAATAATAACAGTCCCTTCTGAACGTCCTATGTAATTAATGGACTCCTCAGAATCTTCTGCTTTGGATATCAAAAGAAACACCGGAAAGAAACCAACTCTTGGTATTTCAAAGTTGACACTTGAATCGGGACCTCGAGACAATATCTAAAATATATTGGAGCGTACACAGACGGATGTATGCAGAAGAATTGCAAATGATTTTTGAATGAAAAGGTGTTTGTTTTTATGATTGTTCTAAAATTGAAGAAATTTGTTTTCTTTTTTATTTTTGTTTTAAGTTGTTAATATTGATTAGGCATTTTCCAAAAGCAGTATCTATTTACTGTTTCCAACGAGCGCATATGTAAACTTGCGGCGACAGAGAAATCAAAAGAGTGTGTTTCTACAAATAAAAATTCACTGTAAATGTTCCAAGCAAAGCAGGTGAAGAATAACAGAAGAAAAAAGAAAATGTCGATCTGAACTATGAAATATTGTCATCATTTTCACGAGTTTTCATTCACAAGCACCTGGGAAATAATTCATGTTCCCCAGGCAATAAATCTCCGGTTACCATAGTTGCAGGAAGCAGGTAATACATGGATAAGGCCCCCCACAAAATAGGTGTGGTTAAAGTAAAATTGCCCCAAAAAATAGGGTAGGAAGGTAGGCAATCACTTTTTTTTTAAACTTTTTTTCTTCTAATGTATATACAACATTAAAAAGTTTTATGACTAGAAGTCATATGACCGTAGAGAGATATTTGTGCACGTCAATGGTTTTGAAAAAAGGGGTGGGGCGGTTCCAAAAACATATAGATATGATATGTTTGGATTAAAAACACGCTCAGAAAGTTAAAACAAAGAGAGGTACAGAAAAGCGTGCTATCCTTCTTAGCGCAACTACTACCCCGCTCTTCTTGTCAATTTCACTGCCTTTGCCATGAGCGGTGGACTGACGATGCTACGAGTATACGGTCTTGCTGAAAAATGGCAGCTACTTGACTAAATATTGTATTTTCGCCTTACGCGACTTGTTGTGTTGTCCGTTTGTGATAAAGTTCACCTGTGCTCTACAATGTCTCCCAAACTGACGACTATATTTTGTACTCATTTACATTGTACAGTGAAGGGTTCGACAGTGGTAGTCTATGAACTCATACACATGTTTTTGTTAGAATTCAAATTCTTGTGACACACTTCTTGTTCATTTCCTGTGCCTGTGATTTGTTTGAGCACATTGTGAGGTATTTGACCACAGACTACAAACGGAAACAAAGAACGAAAAACAAAAATAAAAACATGCACCAGCAATCACAGTCTACTGCCCTCCAAAGAACACTCGCTGGGGAAAATCAAATTACAAAACTTCGAAAGCACTCACGAGAAACGCGCAAATTCGCAATCACTCCAAGTTCTTATAAAAAAACCGCTGGTGCTGGACCCGAGTACTCTTCAGACTGGCTCGCTCCCCCAGTATGAAAGTTTTTGTCTTGTGCACGTGGATTTAAAAAAAAAAAAATTTTATTTTATTTTACACAATTAAAAAAATTATTAGACTAAAATAAAACATTAAAACGTTCATAATAAACAATAGTAAACAAGAATTTAAAAAATAAATAAAAAAAATAGACCGCCCATGCCGGGAATCGAACCCGGATCACTTTGGCCATAGACGAATCGCTTTCCACCCGGATCACTTGGATTAAAAAAAAAAAAAAAAAAAAAAAAAAAAAATTATTTATTTTACACAGTTAAAACAATTATTAGAGTAAAATAAAACATTAAAACGTTTATAATAAACAATAGTAAACAAGAATTAAAAAAAAAAATAGACCGCCCATGCCGGGAATCGAACCCGGATCACTTTGGCCATAGACGGACGTGCTACGACAACTTTACTAGAGTTGTGCGCCTTGAATCACTGTGTGTATCTGTCGCTCTCTGTCTTTCAGTCTCACCGAGACCACACAGTGCATTGTAGTTTCTTTGCCGAGACCAACGGCGACTTATACGTCACAGAAATCCCCCATGAACAAAAATTTCTCCACCTGCAAGCTACTTACCCGACGCCAAAGACGAGCCGCTCGGGCGGCCCGTCAATGAATCAGAGACACACAGGCACGGACAGATGAAAAAGAAACTTAAAATGACAAGTAAGACTATAAACCCTTGTTTTTCAAAGATTCTCATTTTTTGCCTTCGAATATAGACACCTCAGAAAGTTTTCTTTAATCTATATGCTATGTTTTCCAGTAGTACTTCTTTTCATATATATGATTGTGCAACAACATTTCAATCATGTGGACGTAGAGCTCTAAGATCACAACCTTTTGGACTGGGTGGCCGAGTGGTAACGCACTTGCGCTCGGAAGCGAGAGGTTGCGAGTTCGACCCTGGGTCAGGGCGTTAGCAATTTTCTCCCCCCTTTCCTAACCTAGTGGTGGGTTCAAGTGCTAGTCTTTCGGATGAGACGAAAAACCGAGGTCCCTTCGTGTACACTACATTGGGGTGTGCACGTTAAAGATCCCACGATTGACAAAAGGGTCTTTCCTGGCAAAATTGTATAGGCATAGATAAAAATGTCCACCAAAATACCCGTGTGACTTGGAATAATAGGCCGTGAAAAGTAGGATATGCGCCGAAATGGCTGCGATCTGCTGGCCGATGTGAATGCGTGATGTATTGTGTAAAAAAAATTCCATCTCACACGGCATAAATAAATCCCTGCGCCTTGAATATGTGCGCGATATAAATTGCATAAAAAAAAATATAAAAAAAAATAAAAAAAAATCCCTGCGCATAGAACTGTACCCACGGAATACGCGCGATATAAGCCTCATATTGATTGATTGATTGACAACCTTTTGACTCACTGAAAGCGGACCTTTATATTCTGTCTGAGTCAAGAGTAGAATGAACAAGTCGCGTAAGGCGAAAATACAACATTTAGTCAAGTAGCTGTCGAACTCACAGAATGAAACTGAACGCAATGCCATTTTTCAGCAAGACCGTATACTCGTAGCATCGTCAGTCCACCGCTCATGGCAAAGGCAGTGAAATTGACAAGAAGAGCGGGGTAGTAGTTGCGCTAAGAAGGATAGCACGCTTTTCTGTACCTCTCTTTGTTTTAACTTTCTGAGCGTGTTTTTAATCCAAACATATCATATCTATATGTTTTTGGAATCAGGAACCGACAAGGAATAAGATGAAAGTGTTTTTAAATTGATTTCGACAATTTAATTTTGATAATAATTTTTATATATTTAATTTTCAGAGCTTGTTTTTAATCCAAATATAACATATTTATATGTTTTTGGAATCAGAAAATGATGGAGAATAAGATGAACGTAAATTTGGATCGTTTTATAAATTTTTATTGTTTTTTACAATTTTCAGATTTGTAATGACCAAAGTCATTAATTAATTTTTAAGCCACCAAGCTGAAATGCAATACCGAAGTCCGGGCTTTGTCGAAGATTACTTGACCAAAATTTCAACCAATTTGGTTGAAAAATGAGAGCGTGACAGTGTCGCCTCAACTTTCACGAAAAGCCGGATATGACGTCATAAAAGACATTTATCAAAAAAATGAAAAAAACGTCTGGGGATTTCATACCCAGGAACTCTCATGTCAAATTTCATAAAGATCGGTCCAGTAGTTTAGTCTGAATCGCTCTACACAGACACACACACACACACACACACACACACACACACGCACATACACCACGACCCTCGTCTCGATTCCCCCCTCTACGTTAATACATTTAGTCAACTTGACTAAATGTAAAAACGCTTCAAGAGGCAATGTGCACTTTCCCCACACACAAAAACTCACATAGTGGGCAAAAAGGTGCATGTGCACAGATGCACAGAATTGGACGACAAACAAGCGAGTTGCAAAAGTGATATCCTGTTAGGAAGTGCATTTGTTTTGAAATCTTCTTAGATGTCGAAGTCCAAAAGACACTTAGCTGAGTCTGCGGGACAAAATAGTTCTTTATGGACCTAAGCAAACAGAAAAGTATGTTAAATTTTGTTTTGCGACAGAAGCTCAATAAGGCCTAAAAAAAATAGGTGTGGTTACGGTAACCCGACCTACCCTATTTTTTTGGGCCGACCCTATAACTTTTTATTACATTTAATAATAATAATAATAATAATGCAAACTTTTATAGCGCTATTCTAGAAAAATGTCTACTCTTAGCGCTTTACAATACATACATCGACCAAGCATACTATACACGCACAGGCAAAGAAACCGACCAAACATAACCAACAAACTATACATGCACAGGCAAAGAAAGCGACCAAACATACAATACACGCACAGGCAAGATAACGACCAAACATAAACAAACATACTATGACCAAACATAACCAACATACTATACGCGCGCAGGCAAAGAGAACAATCAGCACATGTAATAATTACTGACAACTAATAATGCTGGCATACAATGACAGTCCAATACACAGCCTAAGCACAAGAACCACAGTAGGCTTCAATATAAAAACGTGTCAACGGTACTATTTACACACACACAAACAGTGCTGACGCAAAGCGCAGAAAATATACGTTATTTTAGGCGCTAGGTAGGGGGTGAGGTGGGGCGGGATGGGGTGGGTGGGGAGATGCTGGGGGGGAAATCACTTGCGCTGAAAGAGGTGTGTTTTGAGATTTGTCTTGAATGTAGTGAGAGAATCTGTGTGTCTGAGAGGCAGTGGTAATCTATTCCAGGTCACAGGGGCTTGATAGGCGAAGGACCTCTCGCCATTTGTCAAAAAAATACCACAAAAAACAAGTAAACGAGTGCAGAAAACGCAATGAAAGCGAAAGCGCCCGAGTCGCACACTTATTTCCCTGTCAAGTAGGTTTAATTTGTACACATTAGGAAAAAAGTTTTTAAAAAAAAAGTGATTGCCTACCTTCCTACCCTATTTTTTTGGCTATGTTACCGTAACCACACCTTTTTTGGGGGGGGCCTAATCCTTAAAACGACACTGTCGATGGAGGGTAAACAGCGGAAGGAAATGACTGTGTCAGCCATCGAATTCACGAAATATTACAGTTCGATTTGGCAAATGTGTCAGTCAGGTTTTTAACTTTTCTAAAAAAAAAGTTTTATGCCCAAAAAAATAAGGGCTCAAAATCGGGGAAAATATTTCAATTCAGATACTTTTGAACTTGTATGTATAGCATGTAACTGAAAATGTGTACATTTTTCTAAAGAACGTTTAAGCTTGATTAGAAAGCGATTTTAGAATTGGGGTCTGTTTTGTCTCGTGAAAAAGCACCGTAATTCACGTGTAAACGATTTGGCTCCACATCTCAAATCTGGCGAGGCTTTTATATGGAATAACGGTTACATCCACTTGGACACATACCAAAAGCCATAATTCTGCCTGCTTTCTAGTGGGTGTTTTTTTTTTCTAAATGAATTGATGTGATATTGAAAACCAATACTGGCGTTTGAGAAAATATTGTATCAATAAATTCAAACACGTTTCAGTGGCGTGCTGAAAGCCGGCGCCGCCTCCATGATTAAAAAAAATCTGATTTGTGTGTGCTTATAACTCTTTATCCTAGTGAAAAGTTACTGTGCAATCCGTAGATTCTGAGTTAAATCCCCACAAACCTGCGTGCGCACTCACAAATTTAGAATTTCCAAACTAAGACACTCAGATACAATGAATGTGGACAATGTGAGTCGACAATAGAAGACGTATCAAGCTTGTACCAGTTATTTGGCAAAACACAACACTTCGCATTTATGAAGCAAACTGTCACTTTAAGTAATGAGAGTCCATCGTTCAAAAGTTCAGATACCAGTACAAACGGAAAACAACCAACATAAACGAAATCAAGAATAGCTCTTTATTTGTTTCTCTCAATCAGCTTCCAAATCGGACAGTATCTGAACAAAGCAAAATCAATTAAAGCTGAGCGAAAACTTTTCTTGTCTTTAAAATTAATAATTAAATTGATTTTTCCCATGAGAATTCAATACGGTGTTGCCCAAAATAGTAAGTGTTACATTGCTGATCAATATTTTTTCGGTGCAATATGATTGTGCATGTGGGGATGCGTGCGTGCCTGCATGTGTGCACGTGTCTGACTATCAATCTGACCGTATGTCTATCTGTCTGTCTGTCTGTCTGTCTGTCTGTGTGTCTCTGCCGATATCTGTGTCAATATCTGTGTCGATGTCTCTATCTGCACGTCCTCGTTTATTCATGTGAGTGTGTGCGTGCGTGTCAGTGTGGTTTTGTTGCGCTTTCCTTTCTCATTCTTTTTTTTTCTCGCATGCATTCCTCTACTCAAGAGAGAAGAAAATTAATTAGCAGTAATTTCGCATGCGTGCCTCTACTCAAGAAAGAAGAGGCTAGCAGTAATTTCGCATGCATTACTCTTTTCAAGAAAGAAGAGGCTAGCATGCATTCCTCTACCCAAGAAAGAGGAGGCTAGCAATCATTTCGCATGCATTCCTCTACTCAAGAAAGAAGAGGCTAGCATGCATTCCTCTACTCAAGAAAGAAGAGGCTTGCAGTCATTTCGCATGCATTCCTCTACTCAAGAAAGAAGAAGCTAGCAGTAATTTGGCATGCATTTCTCTATTCAAGAAAGAAGAGGCTAGCAGTAATTTGGCACGCATTCCTCTACTCAAGAAAGAAGAGGCTAGTAATCATTTCGCATGCATGCCTCTACTCAAGAAAGAAGAGGCTAGCAGTCATTTGGCACGCATTCCTCTATTCAAGAAAGAAGAGGCTAGCAGTCATTTCGCATGCATTCCTCTACTCAAAAAAGAAGAATCCAGCATTCTACACATCGATCTGACAGACAAAGTCAGTGGTGCGGTGACACGGATAGTCGTTCAGCTTCCAAGCAGACGTGATGAGGTGAACGCAGTCTTCGATGTCATTGGAGTTGCTGGGTTCTGCCAGCATCCAGGGGCCCTCCATGGGACTCATGTCGCTCCACATGAACTGTTGGTGTGTCCCGTTCTTCAGCCTTTGGCCCCCCACCCACAGTACGATGCTGCCTGCAATTTAAACACACACACACACACACACACACACACACACACACACACACACATATATATATACATAATCAGGATGAAAGGAGGCCATGTTGTTGTTGACAAGAAGACAACAACAACATCAACATCAACATAAACAACAACAACAACTGGAAACATGAAAGTACACAGAACCTTTTGGTAACAAGAAGTTAAATAGTATCTGAGCAAACCGATAATGAATGCCTTGCCCATGAAAAAAAAAGAAGAGAAAAACAGTGGGAAACATGAAAATAAACCTAATCATGATATAAGAATTGACTCTGGGAAACAAATCTCTCGCTGAACGTGGGGATCGAACCCACGCCGATAGCGACAACTGGTTTTGAAGCCAGCGCCGCTACCGACTGAGCTATTTCCCCGCCCCGATCAGTCAGAAGATCCATGCTTTGCCCATGGTGAAAACCACACAAAAACGTAAGCAGCAGCAGTAGCAACAACAACAGCAACTGCAACAGCAATAACAACAACAACAACAACAACAACAACAGCATCAACAACAACAACTGGAAAACATGGCAGCACACAGTACCAGTGTTGAGATCGATGAGGGGCTGTTTGTCTGTGCCCAGAGACTTGAAGTGATACAGGTGGGCGCCATCGCGCTCACACGTGCTTTTAGCGTCGTAGTAGTTCTTCTCCTGCCCGTAGGCTTTTATGCAGTAACCTCCGTGGAGAGTGTAGCCTAGGGCTAGTGGACAACCGTCTGAAACTTAGAATTGAAAGTTTGTTAAAGAGGAATGAATTCCGAGATTGCGCTATGTAAATTGTATTAAGTATATTATTAAAGAATTCTGATTACTGAAAAAAACTTAAATCCTGTCCTGTTAACACATTTGTGATTAAGATTATTTAGTTATTAATCCAGTTTGACCTATTTCTGGTTATTAATTACGAAGTGTTGTGCCCCATTATTACATTTCTTTTGTTGTTCTTTTTATTGGACTTTTTTTTCGAATTCATGTTACCCCAGTTGTTTAAAAAAAAAAAAAAAATATTGCCTTGACTTGCCTTGCCTTGCCTTGATAAGGTCATGTACAAAAACAACATTTGTTTGGTTCTTTCTTCTTGTTTTTCATTTCTTTACTTTTTTATTTTCTCTTTCTCTCACCTTCTCTCTTTCTTCCTGTCTTTCTTTCTGTCTTTCTTTCTGTCTTTCTTTCTGTCTTTCTTTCGTCTATTCTTGTCTTTCTTTCATTCCGTTCCTCGTTTCTTTTGGCTTTTTGACCTTTCTTTATATCTTTATTTTAACTATTTAGAACACTGTAGACAATTATTTCATCTGATAATCATAATTAAAGTTACCCGTATACCAGTCGGTCTCACCAATGGACTATTTCAGTTTCTTTCTTTCTTTATTTGGTGTTTAACGTCGTTTTCAACCACGACTGTTATATCGCGACGGGGAAAGGGGGGAGATGGGATAGAGCCACTTGTCAATTGTTTCTTGTTCACAAAAGCACTAATCAAAAATTTGCTCCAGGGGCTTGCAACGTAGTACAATGTATTACCTTACTGGGAGAATGCAAGTTTCCAGTACAAAGGACTTAACATTTCTTACATACTGCTTGACTAAAAATCTTTACAAAAATTGACTATATTCTATACAAGAAACACTTAACAAGGGTAAAAAGAGAAACAGAATCCGTTAGTCGCCTCTTACGACATGCTAGGGAGCATCGGGTAAATTCTTCCCCCTAACCCGCGGGGGGAGACTATTTCAGTTGCAACAGTATTTCGTCGTCAAAGGTAGCAGTTTCTTAGTATGTTATTTAAATCTGTGCAGATAAAAAACAACCACTTATATATTTGAATTATCCAGCATCGTGATTTGTATATACGAAGTACGAGTGATTCACATGTTTCTCGCCACTGCACAAATCTGGTTCAAACTTACATGACATGGTATCAGTATAACATATCCACCAACGTGTGCGTAACTGAATTATCACAAGATTTCTCGTGCATGAGTAATTGCAAAAGTTCAGCTGCGTATACGCCATCGGCCATGATGGCTTATATTCGTTACTTCCAGAATGCATTTTAAATTACAATAACATGTTGGTTGAGTTCTTGGCTAGCGCAAGTGTTCTTTCTATCATCATTAGCTTATTGAAGCTAAAATAACGTTCAAATTTATGTGAGAACATTGTAACATACTATAGCCTATTTGGTTAAATTGTTTTGCCAGTTCTGCACATAAAATGCTGGTCTTGGCCAACGTGGTAAATTCAAATGTTACTAGTTGGTAACTAATATTTACCCTTTGATGCGGGATAATGTTGTCCAATCATTAAAACAAATATGTGTTTACCTTCAACCTAACAAAGTGTGTGTAAAGCTGTCGTTATATTAAAAGCTGTCGAAATATTGATAAGGAATGTACTTAAACCTGGTTACTCTTATGTTCTCTTTTTATTTGAAAGTTTGTGTATTTCCAATTTCTTTGTCCACCCACCAGGTAAACACATGTAAAACTTACCTTTGTCGAAACAGTCGAAGTAAGCCTCATCTATCAGAGTCATCAGATGAGCCTCTCCGTCAGATTGTGTAGACAACAAGCAAACTGACGATGATCTGCTGTGACAGAACGATATGCATGACGACCATTTCACGCATCGTGTGGCGCAGTCTTGGTTAGAACGCACAGCGTCTTGGACCGCGTTCAGAATGAGAGTAACATTTTTGCGTCGATGAAATTCCATGGAAGTGAAACTTTGGGCAGCGCACATGAAAACCGATTGAAAGAGAAAGAGATGGAGCAATGTAAATTTTGAAATCATGTTGGAATTTGATTTTTGCTGCGGTGGTGTTTCTCCTATTTGGCTTAAAAACGACGTCTTATGCCAAGTTGGGTGGCTTTTTGATTCTAAGTTTACCCAGTTTGATAATATCTCTAATTGTTAAATAGACGCTTGGTCTGAGTGTGTTTGAAAACAGCAAATACAAGCATATATAAGCGTCTGTCTGAAAGACTGATGATTTGGAAATCAATGTTGGACGTGCACAAATAACTATTCATTTGTCTTCTTGTCATGTTTTATAAATGGGCAAGGTGAAAATGGAGGAGAAATCTTACCAACTTAGGCAAAATTAGTTTTCTTTGTTTTCAGCTCAACCGAAAGCAAAATGGCGCCGGGTAGAATTTAATTCAAATCCTTAGAAAAGAAGACTATTCGGTGACCGAAAGCGAAATGGTGCGGATGGAATCAACATCCTTAGAAAATAAATTGTAAAGGATACAATTGGTACGAGCGAGTTTTGACACAACAAATTTACGTCGAAAACATCGATATTTGAACAATTTCTTTCTTTTCTGTTATTGAGGCATTTCCCATTGTATGGTCTTCTTGCACTGTGGTCTTGGTGTCCATGAGTTCAGCCACACACGCATGTGAACGACAAAACGTTAAGTTTGCCTTAATTGACAAAACAGTTTCGATTTTCTTCTGGTGTCATTTCCCATTGTGCCGTATGTTTGCACTGTGGTCTGTGAGCTCACCCATACGGGGATGAGAACGACAGATATGTCACTCTGCTTCGATTTAGATTGGAAATTATTCCAATCGTGCGTTTTGTTTGTGACAGCTCTGGTGCTGACCTCCGTTTCTTATTAGGTTTTGCACAATTAATTGTCACTTAACTGCGCCGTAGCTTTACCAGATTTACCCCAGCCATGCCCAAAAGGACAGGTGACTTAAACCTGACATTGACTTGCTCAATCACTCACTGTCTTACTCACTCACTCACACACACACACACAAACACGCACGCACGCGCACACGCACAAACAGACACGCACACACACGCACACACACACACTTACAAATACACACACACACACACACACGCGCGCACGCACACACACACACACACACACACTGACACACACACTCACACACACTACACACACACACTACACACACACACACACACACATTCATACACATATGCATACACACACGCACGCACGCACGCACACACACACACAAACACACCCTCACGCACGCACGCACACACACACACACACGCACACACACGCACAAACACTGTGACACACATACACATACACATTGACATACACATACACACACATGATAAGAAAGCGGTTTAAAAAAAAAAGACAGACAAATATATAATAACTTGTTTCTACTGTTTTAAGTGCCTGTACTTTAAACAAACAATATTCTGCTTGTCATAGAAACTGTAGCAGTGCATCAATATTACTGAAAAATGTGAAGAGCAAAGCAAAATATTAACTGTAAATTCTAAACATGCTCGCAACTGACAAAGAACAGACACACGTTTAAGTCACTTAGGGCCATAGTTTGTAAAAGATACAATGAAAAGTGATGCGGGGTAGGATTGCTCACATGATACTTTTTTCCTCTTCAATGCTCATTTGACATTTCTCGATGAAAATAAAGGAAGCCTTAGCATTTTGGTGGATATAACTTTTGTTTGACATGCATCGATAACTGAACTGCAAACGAGTGGGTACAGAAACTTAATTTGAGACTAAATCAGGCACGTGCATTGACGTCAGTGCCTGAGGATTTTCGGGCGGAAGGGGATGGCACGTGCTAAACATAAAATTATTGAATCCTTTGCAGCCAGAGTGTATGATGCCGGGGCTGTCTGAAAGCAGAGTATTCATGACTAACCGCTTGCTGCACGACGCCAGAATGTCAGATTCTTGATTTGTGTGGATGTCACTCGAGCACAAAACATCCTATAGTTAATAAAATTCAAAATGTAAGTTGAGAGAGAGAGAGAGACGCAGACGCAGACGCAGACGCAGATAATGTATTCAATAGGCCATAGCCCATTATGAAGGAGTGTGAACAAATGGTTAACGTTGCAAATAATTTAACTCATCAGGTGCAAAAAAGGTACAACATAATAATCGCACAACACTACAGATTAAAACATACATTATTACGAGAGAGAGAGAGAGAGAGAGAGAGAGAGAGAGAGAGAGAGAGAGAGAGAGAGAGAGAGAGAGAGAGAGAGAGAGAGACCGTGCAGACAGACAGACAAACAGACAGACATACAAAAGAGACAAGAAAGAAAGACAGACAGACAAACAGACAGACGATTTTATGCCAGACAAGTCCAAACATTGTAAAGTCGTTCTAGAAAACAGTGTGTCATTCTTTATTACATGAAGTGCTGTTAAACAGTAGAAAAGCAGAGATTTTAGCTTTTGACATCACTCTCGAATCAAGCTATTAGACGTTCTCCAGTAACACAATATATAAACGGTTTGTATTATATTACGTGCTGTTTAAAAATAAATAAACAGGTTGATTTTCTGACTTGTGATTGAAGCCTGACCAGATCTGAGATTGTGGGTAGAATATTTTACACGGGAAGGATTGTGTAATTAAGTGTTGGGTGGTCAAAACTAACTTCATATATAGGCATACAGAATCATTTATAAAGTTCAACACATCAATCTGACAAATGTAATCAGTCGAGTTTCACTACACATTAATCTGACAAATGTAATCACTTGAGCTTTACTACACATCAATCTGAAAAATGTAATACGTTCAGCTTCACAACACATCAATCTGACAAATGTAATCAGGCGAGCTTCACTACACATCAATCTGAAAAATGTAATCACTTGAGCTTTACTACACATCAATCTGAAATATGTAATACGTTCAGCTTCACTACACATCAACCTGACAAATGTAATCAGGCGAGGCTCACTACACATCAATCTGACAAATGTAATCAGTCGAGCTTCACTACACATCAATCTGAAAAATGTAATCACTTGAGCTTTACTACACATCAATCTGAAAAATGTAATACGTTCAGCTTCACTACACATCAACCTGACAAATGTAATCAGTCGAGCTTCACTACACATCAATCTGACAAATGTAATACGTTCAGCTTCACTACACATCAACCTGACAAATGTAATCAGTCGAGCTTCACTACACATCAATCTGACGAATGTTATCAGTCGAGTTTGACTACACATCAATCTGAAAAATGTAATACGTTCAGCTTCACTACACATCAACCTGACAAATGTAATCAGTCGAGCTTCACTACACATCAATCTGACAAATGTAATACGTTCAGCTTCACTACACATCAATCTGACAAATGTAATCAGTCGACCTTTACTACACATCAATCTGACAAATGTACTGTAAGAAAGTTAGGCAGGATATGTCATTCAGACGCCGTGATTCCTGCGGCACATGACGAGTACGAAGTTGCACGCAGTATTCGTCATCTCCATGATTTGGTTCCCCTGAGTGCCAGACTGGGTCGAAGTCTGACAGAAGGCATCCACTGAGCCATCGATACTCCCCTGACGTCATTCGCGTCGCTCCGACCCAGAAGTCATTGGGGTTGGTTCCTGGACAGAAGCAGGTCAGTTTGGTTTGCTGTAGGTCATTGAGGGTCGCAAATGAAAAGGTCATTTGGTATCATTTGGCCATTGAAGGTTATAAATGAATAGGTCATTTAAATACAGAGGAAAGAAATGAAGCAAACACCAAAGAAGGAGGAGGGGGGGAGGGGGGATGAGGTGGAGGTTGTGGATATGGAAGAAGAAGATATAGCTTAGTTGGCAGCGCGCTGGATTTGTATTCAGTTGGCCGCTGTCAGCGTGAGTTCGATCCCAGGTTCGGCGGAAATTTATTTCACAGAGTCAACTTTGTGTGCAGACTCTCTTCGGTGTCCGAACCTCCCCCCGTGTACACTACATTGGGTGTGCACGTTAAAGATCCCACGATTGACAAAAGGGTCTTTCCTGGCAAAATTGCTTAGGCACAGTTAATAATTGTCTACCTATACCCGTGTGACTTGGAATAATAGGCCGTGAAAGGTAAATATGCGCCGAAATGGCTGCAATCTACTCGCCGTATAAAATTCCATCTCACACGGCATCACTGCAGAGCGCCTAGAACTGTACCCACGGAATATGCGCGATATAAGACTCATTGATTGATTGATTGATTGATTGAAATAAAGAACATTGGGTAAATAATTCTAAAATTCCTACAGATATCGAATACATTTGGGAACAATTCACAATCCATGATTTTTTTGCTATCCAGAATAGTTGGTTAGAGAGTTAAATGAAAAAAATAAAAGAGCAAAGCTTGCTCTTCCAGAAACAC